>NW_020440225.1:4911-6010 GCF_000699045.2 Agrilus planipennis | reverse complement strand
CTGACTAGATATGTACTGATATAACTATGTGAATATACCATTAAACTAACAATTTTTTATTACCCTCACTTAAATTAAAATCTACTAACTCAGCAGCACAACAATATTATTATTAACAAAACTTTTCCGGCTATAATTTTATAATAATAATATTTATATCGAATTTCAAAAAGATGAAAAATAAAATTTTGTTAAGTTCCAATAAGCTTCCGTTATAAAAATGCGAAACCAGATGCAGAAGGGGATGTGAAAATGTATGCGGAACTTCCGAAATTTCGGAAGCGGAAGCAGAGGTCTGTTACAACACTGCTGTATACCTATGCAAAAGACGTCAGAAATTAGATGAAGCTTTAGATCTTATTGTTATATACATATTTGTTTTGTTAAACTGGCAGTCAAAGGTTAGTGGTAAATGACAAAATCACAAAAAACGTACTGCTCGTTTTGTAGAGCAGAGTGATATTACAAACTATTTAAGTATTGCATTGTATTATAAGTAATATAAGTATAATTTAAAACTTTAACTACAAAACTCCATGTATTATAATACTTTTATTTCTTTTTAGTTATTTGTTACGTGGAAAAGCCCCACTGAACTAACTGGCTTTCAAAAAGTTAGATAATTAATTTGGTGAGTAAAATTAAAAAATCACATACTATTAACCAACTAACCTCTGGAATGTTTAAGAATGCTATAATAATAATTAATTAATTTAACCTTTAATTCTACTTTCTTAATTAAAAGACGTGACTTATACAAACATACATTGGAATAATTTTTTTAAGGTAGTTTACACATAAAGTCGCTTTTCAATAAAATTCAGTAGAATCAAAGAAATTTACAATCGTTATATTTATATCCCTAGTTCTTCTGCTGCACATTTATTCAATTAGCATTTTTTTATTTTCCTTTTAAATTAAGTAGGGTTGTTGTAAAGTGTAACAAATATTGCAGAATAGGCATTTCCTGAACAGTTTCTAAAGTAAAACGACTGAAACAGTTGTAATGTAAATTCATATACACTTCATATACGAAGTCTGTTCAAAAACTATCGCAAATTGTTTTTTCAAAAATTATTTATTCATAAATATCTATTTT
>NW_020440225.1:0-2375 GCF_000699045.2 Agrilus planipennis | reverse complement strand
CGGTGGATTCATTTGTATAGCCATAAGAAATATTTGGATCTAAAAAATGATAAATTAAACCTTTATTTGTTTTATCTATAGTTAAGTCGTATTTAAAAATTAAAAAAAAATTGCTACACAAAACAATCAAGATTCTCATTTCGATAATACCTGCTTAGTTTGAACTAATAGTAAAATAAAAATAAAATTGACAATTTAATTAGATGAAATTTGTATGTTCTTTTCATGATAAAAATTACTGAAAACCAATTATTTTCGATTTTGATTTTTTTATGATGTCGAGTAATTTTTGTCTAATAACATGCATTATAAACTGATTAATTATTATCATAAGTACCTCTTCTGAAGTAGTGACATCAACTTTAGATAATCGAATATTTAATAATGTCGTTTGTACACGTTTGGCAATGTATTCGGATGCTTTATGAGAACAATCGCAAATTGTGAATAGTAAACCCATGGAATACGCAAAATCAACCAGCAAACCCATTTCCTTAAATGTAAATGTAAAACCGTGGTCGATTACCTCGCTGGTGAATCCATATGCCTACATCATTTAAGTTGCTGTACAAAAACAAAATGTAATATAATGTGGAAAATAACAAATTCACAAAACATCGTTTAGTAGCTAAATCTTTCCGATTTTGTGAATCGACGTTTCAAAGTCCTTGGAGTCGGATGCTACAGTTTTCAGGTGGATGTGTGTATGTGCGTATGTGCGATTATCTCGATAACGAACGTGGGACCAATTGCATTCGACACATAATCACGTAACTTAAAACTGATAAGGTTTTGAACAAAATCGGCCCAGCGTGATGCGGAAGTATTAAAGTTATTTTATATTATTTGAAAAACGTCTGCATTTTTTTACTACATATGATTTTCTACATACGATATCTTGTTAGCAGGATATCGTAATATAAATATTTTCAATCTTCGGTAGGTATGTCACATTTACGAACAGTAAAGTAAAGATTGATTTATTTACCCACAGTAATTTTTTCCGTTTCTGGTAATAATAATGAACAGTAGCAGAGCAATTAAATCTATTATGTTTATAAATAATAAAAGAAAACTTTTGACTGAACTCAATATTAATAAAATTGTAGCTATTTAATTTTCATAAACCAAAACTATCATTATAACTTTAAATAAATTAGAAGCGGTATTGACAAAATAATACTGTATGAAAATAAATAAAAGTAAAACAAAAATACTGGTATGCAAGGCAAGACAAAATAGGGAAAGAGCGAATATACAGATAGGAGACGAAAAATTAGAAGAAGTGGCCGATTTTAGGTATCTAGGAAGTCAGATAAGTCAGGACGGAAGGAGTAGTAGGGATATAAACCAGAGGAAAAAGAAGTCACTTCTATACTCGCGAACGATTCAGAAATTCGAAAAAGGTTGTCAAAGGTGTATGTTTGGAACACGGTGCTGTACGGGTGCAAAACATGGACAGTGGGCGGGGCGGAATAGAAAATATTAGAAACGTTCGAAATGTGGTGTTACATGCGAATGATGAGGATAACGTGGGTAGAGAATATTAGAAATGAAGAGGTATTGGAAAGAGTAGGAGAACAGAGGACTCTATGGAAGTCAATAAGAAATAAGCAAGATAGGACACCTTCTCAGACATGAAGGTCTAGTTAGAGACATATTAAAAGCAGCAACGGAAGTTAGGAGGGGTACAGCTAGACCTAGATTAGATTACTGTTCGCAAATAGTTAAAGGTATGGGTTGTTCTAGTTTTAGGGAAATGCGAAGATTAGCTCAGGATAGGAAAGAGTGGAAGTGCGTGTCCAACCAGTCTTAGGACTGACGACCTTATGATGATGATGATGAAAACTATCATTAAGCTTATTCACAAGAAATGGAAAATGATGAAGAAATTTTATTTATCTTTAAGGTAATCTTGAAAATTAAATTCATAATTGGATTTCTGTAGTTAAATTTATTTATATTTTTCACAGATGCAGCGAACTGAATTTTTATTGTTTCATCATTTGTTATTGTTTGAATGGTTGAATAATATAACATGTAGTTTTTCGTTTTTTTGTTGCGATAATGTAGGTGACTTAAGAAAACTATAACACATTAAACGCTAGTTGAGTTACGTTTTAAATTTAACGTTGGTGTGCAAAACTAATAATACGAAAAAGAAATAGGTAGAACTTACTGCAATAGTAACATTAGTAAGTAAAAACAGAGATAAAGTTGAATACGTTCTCGAATATGCACTGCCAAGTTTTTGAAGCAGTTCACTTAAACTCATCCAGAGTTTTTTATATAGTGCAACAAGAGTTGTTGTCACATCACCCTCCATATCCTGCAAATTTAAATTTCTTACAATCGGTTTTTATTAAAACTAATTT
>NW_020440224.1:2364-6073 GCF_000699045.2 Agrilus planipennis | reverse complement strand
ATATATCAAGTGTTATTAAATAATATAAAATATTGTCTCGGGAACAGTATTTTTTCTGAATAAAAGGTACCCTTTGTGCTTTTCTGTATTCTTGGAAATGTGTGTTCAAAATTTAAAAAATATCAATAATATTGTTAATTTTTATTTTTTTTTACGGTAAGCTAGTAACTAAATAAATAATGATTAGTTGCGACTCGAATCAAAAAATATTATCATTTGTATTTAATCTTTGACAAATGCCATACATCACTGTAATTGGTGTATACAAACCATTAAATTGTAACGATATTACACATTGATAACCACGAAATATTAGTTTTATTATGCAACCGATAAAATCAAGCTCAATCGATAAACAAATTCTTAACCAGAGCTGATTCTAATTCGTTGCCGGTTTCATGGTATCAGATCACCTAAAGAACAAATCGAATATCTCGAATAAAGTGTAAGTATCAATGACTTTGTCTTTTTATAGAAACTATGTGTAGAGATCTGAATAGAACATAAAATACCTAACGTTTCGTTACGAAATATTTTGACAATACAGCTGCTGAATATTGCCTAATATTAATAATATAGTATCGTTGACGAAATATTTTCTTAGAAATGTAGGACAATGGATTTCTTCGATAAATGTTTCGGTGGATTTCGTATACATACGTAAAAAATCGGAGAATCAATAAAATAATAAATTGAAATTTAAGGTATTGGGGGACTTTTTATAAAACTCAGTAAATTATCTAACTAAAATGATCATAATCATTTTTCATCATCATAAGGTCGTCAGTCCTAAAACTTGTTGGACACGCACCTCACTGAGAAGGTGTCCTACCAATCTATCTCACTTATTTCTTATTGACTTCCATAGAGTCCTTTGTTCTCCTATTCTTTCTAATACCTCTTCATTTCTAACCTTCTCTATCCATGGCATCCTCATGATTCGCCTGTAACACCACATTTCAAACCCTCTGTCCATGTTACGCACCCGTACAGCGCCATGCTCCAAATATGTAACTTTAACAACCTTTTTCGAATTTTTAAATTAACCGTTCGCGAGCATAGAAGTGAGTTCTTTTTATTGAAAGCGACTCGACCCTGCTCTATCCTTTGCTTTATATTCCTACCACTCCTTCCGTCCTGACTTGTCTGGCTTCCTAGATACTTAAAATCAGCCACTTCTTTTAATGTTTCCTCTCCTATCTTTATATTCGCTCTTTCCCTACTTTTTTTCCCTTGCATACCAGTATTTTTGTTTTACTTTTATTTAATTTCACACAGTACTGTTTTTTCAGTACCGCATCCATTTTATTTAAAGGTATCTCTAACTCCTCCTTGCTAGATGCTAATACTGCTATATCATCCGCAAATTTAAGCATACTAATCTTTTGCCCCTGTATATCTATGCCTACAGTTGTACTGTCTTTCATGATGTTGATCATGATCATTTTTAGAAATTTAATTATGAAATTAGCAATAGAACGTTTAATTTTCACCGCGCCAATACTTTTTAGCACGGGAAATAGCGACATTTTCAGGGCCCGCATTTGGCGCCACTAACGCTAGTAATGTTGGAAACTTGAGAGATTGCAATGAGAGTTCAAAAATAAGGAGTCACTCACAAAATATATGAAGTATTTTTCAACTCATTTAGGATTCTTATCCTTCCTTACTCACACGTATAATTAGTAACGTTTTAATAAAACCCCCTATTAATTATAAGTATCTACAGTTCACTTAGATTGCTCTTAATATCGAAATCACAATAAAATAAAATATTTGGATATGATTATGAAGTTATCCAAAAATGGAGATTTTGCTAGCCGCTTAAAATAATTTTTTGCTCTTATTTCTATGACCATTGTACGTATTTGGTCAAAAGCTGGATTTGAAATAAGCATTACAATAGTAACATTTCATTTAACTTCACTTAAACAATCGGTAAAACTAACATGGATGATGATTTTGTATGCAAATATTCATATTATGTACATATTTTCGAGGTTAAACAAATAATCCGATTAAGCGTTTGTCAAGTTTCACTTCTAAATAAATATATTTATGTATCTGTGCATAGGTATAAGTAACTGTAAAGTATAGGTAAAAACTAAATAGTTCCATCATGTAGTTTTTATTTAGGTATGTAAATACCTTGGTCATCCAGCAAGTGCTAAATTATGTTCAATTTACTCCTTGAAGGATTTTCCGTAATTCACAATAGTAAGTCAAGTAACATAGGGGATTGAAACTTCTCCAAACCCTAAAATTAAATTTCAAAAGTTGCACTTTCGAAAATTAGACGATTTTTTCAAAATAAACTTTTTTTGTTAATTCGTTCATCTAATTCAAAAGCTAAAAACAACTTAGTCACGTAAAGTACAAGAAGAAAACTTCTTAATACAATATATTTCTCCCTAAAGTAATTATCTAAAACAAACCACTTTGAACTCGCTCAGGTATTAGATAAATTATTCATTTGTTAATAATCTCCGCTATGGGAAATAAATAATTTACATAATAGCACTAATAATTAAACCAAAATATTTTCATCTGCTTATCTCACTAAATCTCACAACTCTAATGGTATGTGTAGATTAAAAATTTCTTTGATAGCAACTAAAAACGAGCCACAGTATTATTTGAATAGCCAGAAAAAATTGATTTCAATATTCCTTGCTGACCCCTACTTTGTAATTTTCGTTTGCAATACTGTGTGATGCACTCTGTTTTTTAGATTGACGCACAACAATATATCAAGTGTTATTAAATAATATAAAATATTTAAATAGAATTGGACTAAATTAAAGTACAGTTCTTCAATATGAAAGTTCATTACAAAATACTCTTCCTTGGACATTTTAAAATCCTTAGCACAATCTTCCCTCATGAGTGCGCCGTTACTATAGACAACAAGGATAATCTGCAATAAATTATTATTTAAAAATACAGACCTTAAAAGATTTTCTAATGTTAACGCTTCAATTATGCTCCAGTGAAATAAGTGTAACAACACTTTCTATTTCACTAAATCGTAACTGAACAGAAGCCGTCAACTTTAGATATCTATCGCAAGGTAATTGTGCATTGTTTGCGGTCTTCCGACCATTTGAACCATGAAAGTTGTTGCATGCCAAAACAAGTGCAATTTTTCGGAGAAATCTAATAACATCCGACGTGGTTCTTGTTTGCTGATTGAGAGCGAAAACTCACGGCTATTACTACGCGTAAGAAAAATTAATTATTTTGAACTATAAAAATTTACTTACGAATATCGATTGTGACTTGCTAATTGACTTTTGTACATTGTGTTCCAATATAAGCAAATAGGGCAAATAGATTACGTAACGCAAAATCCATCAATTTTTGACCTCCCCTTCAATACACCTAAAGGGAGCAGCTTTTTAATATGCTGTCATAATTGAATTTTAAACAAATTCTAAAATAACGAAAACATCGACTCTGTCCCATACTCCACGTAACAAAACCGTGACGCCTAGGGTTGCCACTTTTTCAGGCTTTACATAAAGTATTTCTCAACTAAAAGGTTAAAAAAATAAAGTATTTTATTTTTTGTTTTTAAAAACATATTTTTTGTAACACCTAGCAGCCAGTAACAAATTGCTGTTGCTCTTAAATACATTAATAGCCTCTAAACATGGCAAACAAAGATTTAAGTAAACTAAAAGTTCATTTTTAATTAGTTTTAATGAAG
>NW_020440224.1:0-2119 GCF_000699045.2 Agrilus planipennis | reverse complement strand
AGAAGTAGTTAACAATCTTATGAACTTTCGAATAATCGCTTACAAAATTACGATGTTTACTTAAGGCCTTAAATAAAGTATTTTTGCGTACTTTAGGTGTCTTGTAAAGTATAACGTACGCACAGTCGAAATAGAGTACGGGTGGCAACCCTAGTGACGCCCCATTGGGCTCTCCTTGTCTTTAGCTAGCCCCTTATTACACTCGAAAACATTTAATGAATAACCAGAATAAATTGCTATAAAATTTCGCTGAAAGAACAGCATTGAAACATATTTTATTTTTTCTACTTTTTTAACCTACTCTAGATATCTGTATAAATTGAAAGTGTGACTGAATTATGTCATATTTTCAAGAAAATAATCACACTTGCTGAAACAATGGTTTTAAATGGTTTCTATTTGTCGCTAGTGTACTGTAAATAATGAACCAAAAACAAAGAAAAACACTATTGTCTACGGGTGCTACACTAACTGTTCGAGTAATTATTATAGTCAAAAACATCTCGTTACTAACTATAAGCAGGCAAAATAATTGATTTACATGTTCTGTTGTAAGAGCGAGTGTAAAATGGAATTTTTATTGTTTTATAATTGTTCTGTTCATATTATCTTGTACCAAGCACCGAACAAGATTATATCAGAAAACTGTAAATACTCATAAACGGACCTTTTACTCTTTACTCTCAATCTACGTAACAAATTTTGGATTAAAAGGTCTTCGATAGTAGGGCGAAAGTTACAGAATTTTGAGCTTTCCTCTTATCATCTATAATAACACTTTTAATCCATCCATGGAGAAAATGGGCAAATACAAACAAACAGTCAAAACTGTAGTAATCATAAGAAATCCATTCCTTGTTTAACTATTTACGCAATTTAATTAAAAATAAAAGTACAAAGGTCCTGTGTGATCAATAATCCTGTAAATTCTGGCTGTAGTAGGCACTACTTAAATACTAGATTGTTTGTTTAAATGCACCTTTGATATGAAATAACATTCAACGGTTGATGTGTGAGATTTAAATATAAAAATGATCAACACTTACAAAAAAATTACCAAGGAATATTAAGAATTGAATGCAAGTCAACATGGCGCGCATCAGTGTCATAATCAGTAAATCTTGAATTAATACAAGCATTTTCAAATAAGACTATGGATCTTAAGTACGTGTTTATCTCTCACGGAAGTTTCAACAAGATTTCAAGCTCACAAAGCTACAAAAATCGTTAATATTGAACACTAAAATTGACCTTCGCAAAATAACATTAACTTTATCAGGTTTTTATATCTTGGAATAATAAATACTGTGGACGTCAGGTTCTCTCTTTTTGTAGGCACTGTAACATAAAGGTCGTTAAAATTTCCAATTACGTACTATATTGTCGTGTTATTTTATAAACGGCATTTTTTTTTGTTTGGTTTACTTAAAATGTAATTGTAATCTAGCACAGTTAACTTTGTACTAATCATCTACATAAAAATTTCATCAACTCAAACTATAGGTGTTGCAAACGAGATTCATAACGCATAAGAAAAACCCACAGTATCATTTTTTGTAGCTGCTTAATTAATACTTAATTCGTCCGTTTTAATACCTAGTTAATGCTAACAAGGAGGTGTTAGTTAATTACACGATTGTTTGGAACCGATTACTGATTCTTTGATTTTTGATTGTATTTTCGTATTCTCATGCATTAATTAATCATTATTAATGAAGTTTCTTTTGTAAACTTAAGATCCATTAGGCTCTAAATTTTTAATAAGCAAAAGTATAAATACTTTCGACAAATGTATTAGACAAACATTAAAATTGGTTTGGCTATCAACTTATTATCAAAGTACAACTAAAACTAACAATAGGGACAGTATGTTTTTTTGCGCAAAATTAACCGTTTTCACAATATCACAATGTTTTTAAGAAAGTTGAAATTTTTTATCATTCAAGGTATATAAAATATAATTCAGTGCTCTGGAACAGTAACTAAATAAACACTTCTTCTTCATAAGATCCTAATACTGTTTGGACTAGTGTTGCCCAAATTCAGTCTTGGTCTTGCAGTCTTGGTCTTGTTCTTGCGTTTTTGCAAGACCAAGACCAAGAACAAGACCGCGTATTTT
>NW_020440223.1:0-6005 GCF_000699045.2 Agrilus planipennis | reverse complement strand
AGCAGAATCAAAAACAAAAAACTTACCCTTCCCTTTTGGAAGAAATCTAAAAAACTATTAAGTGCCATCGTCATTAATTAATTGTTTCTGGTCATTAAAACAACACACAAAATTAATTGTAACCTCTAACCTGTTATGTCAAAACCAAAACGTCAAAACAATTAAAACTGTCAAATTTGAAATATCAACAAAATACTGCTCTCTATTGGCAATAAACTGTAATTATTTAAAATGGCGGCGTAGCTTGTGAAATAAAATTTAGTGTTTTACAAAATTTTAAAAAAGTGCCCGAACGGACTACTATCCATTAAATGATAAACCGAAGCCCACTTAAAATGGGTTGAATATTTCAATTTGTCTCGAACTGTAGTAGAAAAGAACGAATGATATCAAGAAATATTATACAAGTTTTGGCAGGTGTCCTGCAACATTCTGTATTTTTTTTTCCTTCGTAAAATGAAGTGCTTTGTGATTTTCTGAGTAAAAAAATGGAGACCAAACTGTGTAGAATATGCGGTAAACTTGGAGAAAATAATGTGCACATATTTAAGACAGAAGGATTGAAAAATAAAATAGAAACATGCCTACCAATAGTAGTAAGTACTTTTTGAATTTGCAAGTTTAACTATTTTACCTCTTTCTACAAAAATTAGAATGTTTGTTATTGTTATTCTATCACCGCTTTATTGCATTGGTAACGTTATTTTCTTGTCTGCAATGCTAGGTTTCACAGTACTGCCTGCTGCCCGATACAATTTGTTCAGAGTGCCTAGAAAACGTCGAAAATTTTTACAGTTTCATAAAAAACTGTTTACAGAACATAATAGTTTTGGAGGCTCAATATGATATCACAGAATCTTGCCTAAAAACCAAAAGAAAACATGAGAAAAGCTCTCTTGCAGATATATCTGTCATTAAGCATGACAAAAACATTCAGACAGATGATGATGACTGTTTATATTTAAGTCAGTGTAATTTCACTAAGTTAGATTTAAGTGTATTAGAAAAACTCGATAAGGCCCTCTGTAATGCTGAGAGCATTTTGAAAGGCAAAGATGCCAAGTTGACATCACGAATTTCAAAAGTTAAACCCAAAATTAGGCTAGTTAATTATGAAAATGAGACTGATTCAAATTCTGATGAAGAGGCTGAAACTAAAGGCACACCTATAACTGAAAAGGTGTTGACAACTCACTCACAACCGGTTATTGTTGCCGATCCATCAAACACATGTCGCAGCACATTCAATTCAAATCTTGGTACACTAAAGAATTATTTTGATGATGCTGAAAATAACATCATAAACGAGATAGCACAACGTAAAAAAAGAAAGGCTGAAGAAATTGGATCTGACAAAACAAAAATTTTCAAAATGGACACCAACAATAAAAGAAAAAGCAAGAATCCAAAGAAAGTTAAACCTCTGGAGACACAGGTAGTAAACGAAGATTTAATTGAAAAATGTTTTGATAGTTCCACCCAAGATATAACTGAAGATTTTAGTCAGAAATATGTTGATAACGACATTAATATGACAAGTTCCAACAGTTACCAGGAACATACCAAAATTGGGAAAGTACTAGAGGTACCTATATGATTACATGTCAGTCTTTAAATAGTTTGTTTTGAATTACCTTATTTTTTCTTTCCTTCAAAGAGGAACTGGAGATAGATTATTTAATCATTTTTAAAAAATATCTGTAATTTTGTACAAAATAAAGTCCAAATTACATATGTACATTATTTTTTTTTTCTATTTCTCCAGTTCCTCCTTAAAAAATTGGGACTTTTATCTAGATTTTATCTTAGCCTAAAAAAACTTTTCCTGGTATGTTTTAGACTGAAACTAATACTTTATCATCGATACCCCAAGTGTGTTTGTTGTGTGACATGCAATTTCCTGGACCAAGCTCCTTAACAACGCACGTATACGAAACCCATGGGATAGATATGGCCAAAGTGGTGGCATCTTGTCCTGTAGTCGAGGAAAAGAAAAAGAAAATTCCAAATTTGGTCAAAATCACTGATCTGAAAAACAGAAACGAACAGGGTCAGTAAACAAAAAAAAAAACGATCTGTTACCTAAAATTTTAAAACAATTTTAAAAATTAATTTACTCTTAATCTCGGTTGTTATTACAAATTTGGCTTTCATTTTTTTTTAATATTATTTTAGTGGCAAGAGATCCTTCTGCTAATTCATCTTTCGACGTAACGAAGCAGGGGATTGAACAGCCGATCTTAATACACGAAGATCCACCCCAATTGCAACCGTCCTTCGTCTGTCCTTTGTGTCCAGCGGTTCAGACATCTAGGCCCGAACTTTTTTCCCATTTAAGAGCCAAACATGCCAAGCAGATAGCTCTCATGTGTAGCCTGTGCTTCCATATGGCTAGCACTTATATGAAACTTGCCGCACACTTAGAAATTTGCAAAAGGCAATGCAACATACCGTCGAAATACATTTGCAAACTTTGTTGTTATCATGACGACAATTGTAAGGTAAAACGATTTTCCATTTGTTATTTTGGAAATTTATTTGTACCCCTTTGAAGTAATTTTTTTATATATTGCTGTGTTAATCATGGACTAACAAGGCTTATAAAAACTTACATGTAAAAAATGTCTTGTAATGTTCACTACCAATAATCACTTTTTGTGTCTAATATATTGCAATTTATAAAATGAATTAATGCATGTCGAATGGGTCATTATAAACGATGGCATGTTATGATATTAGTCACTCCTATTATTCACTCATTTATTAAACAAAGCTTGAATAGCTTCATTTGTTATGTTGATAAGTCGATATGTATCTTATTTAATTATTATTTTTTAAAATTAACTGGCTCGTATTACCAATATCGTATACTGACTCCTGTTTGATGAATTTTAAGATTTACTTCAATTTTTTTCTTATTTCATTTGTAGGTGGTGGAAAACCACATTCCTATCCACGACTTCATAATTACCTGTTGCAAAAAGCAGCTTCGTATTTTCGACCCAAGCGACTACGTCGAAATCAATCCCATTCACGAGGGCAACTCAACGAAACCCTACACATGTTCAGAATGTGACACCGGGGGTTTTGCCACCTTCAAGGAGTTCAGCACACATCGTCGCAGTTCTCATCAAATCTTCCACTGCGACTTGTGCAACAAATTCTACGGGCGCAACTCTCACCTGTGGAAACATGTGAATCGTCTTCACAAAGGCCATCCCAGTATAACGTGTCAACTCTGTTACAAAACCAGTGCTTCTAAGTATCATTTGGCGCAACATTTCAACAAAATTCACAGCGCAAAAACGTACCAGTTCCATGATAAAGAGGAGCCTGATAACGTGGAAAACTTTATGAAGAAAAAATTCGACGGATTCGATTTCCAATACGTCAAGCAAAGTTTCATGCGTCAAGAACTGATGGAACAGGACAAAAAACGGAATTCTAGTGAGAATTCTGAAGAAGAGGAAGAAGACGTTGATGAAAAGAACGAAGACTGTACAAAGGTGGTGCCCCCTAAAGAGATTGACGCATCGAGTGACCTTTATACGAATATAATAACCAATTACACGCCTCCAAGAAATGAAGGAGCCTATAAGTGCCCTAAATGTTTCAGAGGATTTCACAAAAAGGCGCTACTGAAAAAACACAAGAAAAACTGCAGACCTCGTCTACAAAAAGACCTTTTGACCCGTTGCAAGTCGTGCTCGAGAATATTCAAAGACCGCCAAAGCCTCGCAAAGCATCTCATCAACTACCATTCGGAGTATGTGTGCGAAATATGTAAGCAGAAGGTGCAGAGCAAGTGCGAAATAGTGTCCCATATCCGCTTCTCCCACCCAAATTGCCACTTGTTCTGTCACAGTTGCGGTAATATCCTTAGAAGCAAGGTGGACCTTGCAGAACACAAAAAAGACCACAGGAATTCTTTTGTGTGCCAGTTTTGCGGTGACATGTTACCCACAAAAATCAAACTCAAAATGCACATACTAAGTTTGCACAGAAAGATTCTGAGCCTGAGTTGTGGTATTTGCTTGAAACTGTTCGAAACGCAACACATTTTACGGGATCACGTGCAATTGGTGCACAAAAACCACTTGTCGCCTTTGACTTCGTGCACTGTGTGCGGGAAGAATTATGGATCCAAATGGAAGACTTACGACCACTTGAATAAGTCTCACGGACGTACATTCAAAGCGTGCAAAATGTGCCTCGAGGTGTTTGATACAGAAGATGACCTCAGATCACACTACGACAGTATGCACGCAAATATAAGTCTGAATAATCTGAATGCGTCCAATAATTCTAATAGTAAAGTTACTGCTAGTGTTTCTGTTAACGTAGAAAACAATCCGGGTAAAAATAACATAAAAAAAGAAGAGTTTAGTAGCGATTTGGAAGGAAATAATGAAGACCAGGAGGCCAAGAACTCATCCAGTGAGATATCAAATGACACAGATATGTACCAGCAGCTCAAAACCAGTGATTGCGAAGACTTTTCAGCCCTGGCCGATCTGCCGGTTCAAGGTGAGAAAATTTCGCTGCTGGAAAAACGTTTACTAGGCGGCGTGTCTCAAGAAGTCGATAAAAAACTTTCGAAGACCCACGAAACCACTAAACCCAAGAATAGCGTAATCAAAATCGAAGCCAAATTTGTCAGTTACGAATCTCCTTCCAACTCGAACTCCAAACAACCAGAAGAAGCACCTGACGTAAACGGAACTTCTTCACTGGCACCGTTTTCTAACAGCTCCAAAAGAACCGTTTACGTCAATAGTAACGATCCGTCAGTTTGTGAGATCTGTTTAAAAACTTGGCCAGCAAAAAAACATCTTTGGCAACATTACATTAGATGCCACAAGCGGGTCGCAGCCACTGTGTGCGGAATCTGTCTAAAAACCAACGATACATACGAAGCTTTGCAAATGCACCTTATTACAACCCATCCGACACTACTACATGGACAAGGTTTTGGTTCGAACTTCATTTGCAGAATATGCGGACGATATCACAATGCCAGTTCGAAATTAAAGTTGCATATGGCCATACACGAAAACTTTGATTGGTCTTTGCTGGATCATTTTTATCCGAAAAATAACACAGACTTGTTCGAAAAAGATCAGCATAACAACAAAGAAGAAGACGTAGACGAAGAACAGGAGGACGAGGAAGACGAAGAAATGGATAACGACAAAGCAGTGATAAATAACGGTTACAACCACGAGAATTACGTAAAAGAAGAAGCGGAAGACGATGAAGAGGTCGTTAATTATGAAAGTTTAATAGAACAAGTGGAAGTCGACGCATCTTCGGAATCTGAATCTGACTGTGAAGTAAGTAACACCGTTGAGCAAGTAGAAGAAGAAGATGAAGAAGCCAATTCTGTCACAACGAGTGATAACGAATCGATTTTATCAGAAGAAAACTCTTTGGAGAACAGGATGCTTCAGAACATGCTCAAAGAAAAAGAAAAGTTAAAATCTTCTTTGGTTGTGAAGCAAGAGGTAGAAGACAAGGAAGAAAGGGAGGAAGAAGATGAAGAACAGAAACCGGTTGTGGGTGGGCCTTTCGAAAATCTTCAGAAATTTTATGCCGAAAGTACTAAAAAACTACAAAAGGAAGCATTAGTCAAACAAGAAAAGGAAGAAGAAGAAGAAGTAGAAGACATGTATTCAAGTTCCGACGATTCCGATGATTCTTCGGATTCGGTGCAGACCGGGTCAGACGATGTTAAGAGTGAGTCTTCCGACTCGCAGTATTCAAACCCTGTCGAAAACGATCCAAAATCCGATGAGCTCGACTCAGCAATACGATCGATCAGTTACGAGGAGATGAATTGCGAGAACGAGATCCTCGACGACGAAGTTTGCGACATACACACGCACACACTCAACCAACGTGAGATTCAATCGGCTGTGGACAGTATCCTGTGAATCAATATTGTACCAGATTTTCGTAATTTAAATGGTATTTAATATTCTTGCTTGAAACAAAACGTAACGAAT
>NW_020440222.1:0-6036 GCF_000699045.2 Agrilus planipennis | reverse complement strand
AACAACATTCTAGTAAATACTACTACACTGCTTTACTTGGTGAGTACTACCTACCTCACTAAACTTCATGTCTCAATTCCAATGTCAACTAATGTAAGAAATTACCGAACTTGCTTTTCTCTATTAGGGAATAACCTATTTTAAAAAATTTTTGGATATAGTTATAGCATATCGCGTACTTTTTGGGTCGCACTGTACATGTAGGTATGATAAGGTAATAGACAGTTAATTCACAATTGGCATACGATTACCCACGCTGCCGTAGGTATCGCAAATAAAATGGACATTTATTGAGGAAAGGAAATTGCCCTACGGAATCTGTATCCTATCGAGCATGACAATCTACAAAATGCAAACAGTATTTTTCTCATCAACTTAACCGGATAATTTACAGTCAGTCAACCTTCCATCAACCTCCCACCGCAGTCGAAGGCTTAAAAAAATTATTCTCGTTAGAATGGACAGGCTACTTAATCCAAATAATTATTTTACTCCGAGTTATTTAATAGACCCTTTTAATTGTTTAGCAACAACTTAGCATTTTTATATATCGATATATCGAAATCAATCAGACATGAAGGGCTAGTTAAAGACATACTGGAAGCAGAAACAGGAGTTAAAAGGGGTAGAGGTTGACCTGCATTCAATCACTGTTGACAAATACTTGAGATACTCTAATTTTTAGAAAAATGCAAAGATTAGCTCAGGATAGGAAAGGGTGTATATAACCTGTCTTAGGACTGACGGCCTTATAATGATGATTAAATTCATCATTTTATTATCAACCAATCCAACAATAACAACAGTAAAGTTGCTATTATTACGTATAGCATTTATCAACAAAATTTTAATCCAGCTACAAAATAGAAACAATTTAGAACCTG
This sequence comes from Agrilus planipennis, assembly GCF_000699045.2. Taxonomy (NCBI): domain Eukaryota; kingdom Metazoa; phylum Arthropoda; class Insecta; order Coleoptera; family Buprestidae; genus Agrilus; species Agrilus planipennis. Next base: position 5,152 of record NW_020440222.1, on the reverse strand, counting down.
TGTGCATGTTATGTAAATGTATATCCTTTCATAAAGGATAACAATTCTTGTATAAAAATGTGCTCTAAATCTTAATAACAAATAGTAAATTACTAAACTCTTTTCTCTGATTTTTCCATTATTTCAAAACTATGTATGTAAGCAGATAGTTGACGGAAAATATCTAATAATCATTACATTTTATAAATAACTCGCGTTGAAGTCCTAATTACGATCATCGACGACCACATAAAACTAATTTTTCTATTCCTCGGGAGCAGTACTTCCTTTTGCGTAAGAGATCCTTTCCTGTACCTTGAAGATGTGTGTACAAAATTTCATGATGATGGATTAAGTAATTAAGGCATGAAATGGTAGGAAGCAAACAATCAAAGAAACAGACTCAAATTCGTATTTATAATATTAGTTAGGATTTCATACAACTAGAAGTATCAGGAGAAAGGTAAATATACATAATCTGCGCAACACTACAGTACTTTTTACATATTCATTCTTTTTTTTTAATCCTTTTAATTCCAGGATAAATCTACAGCACTTTCGATTACATACCAATTATGCTCCACACATATCGGCTAAGAAATGCCTAGTATTATGTAAATGTTAATCTAAGCAGGTCACTACAGCGTACCTGCAGTAAGTAGTTGCGGAAAATGATTTCAAAGGACGAAAATTTTACAGATTAATAAGATATAATCTAACAGATTGGTATTATGGTCGGCTATTTATTAGAAGTAATACGTATTATAAATGTTAAACTAATTAATTCGCTCATTTGGAAAGTGGTACATTTTTTTCCGATTGTATCAAACTTATTTATTTATTGCCACAACTACATACCATACTGTGTACAGTGTATCAAGAAATCAATTGACTATTGTCTACCCCTTATCCTGTCATTGTACTTATACATCACTGACAGAAATGAAGCATGTTTCTGATAAAAAGTCCTTTCTCTTCAAATTTAAAAAAATGTATTGATGGTCATTTATGTAATTACGCAAACAAATTCATATTAGAGAAGGCTTTTCTTTATTAAAATTCACACTGTCTAACCCTCATCATAGATTCCCTGAAAACTCGACCTGCACTTATAAAAAATGGTTACCTATCTCTTGCTAACACTATTGCTCCATTAAGTAGTACAAAAAGTTCTTTTTCTATTCAATGTTGCCCTTATTAGGCTGTTTAACAAAAATTAGAAAAATATGAAATGGTTCGACGACTTACAAGGTTTTTTATTACCCAAGTCTAATTAGGATGTGGATGCATCTTTTACTACCTTAATGTACCTATGTGATTTAAAACCAACTTAGTGCTCGAAATATGGAGAATGTACGAATTAACCCAATCTTAATGGACTATAAACATAATTGTGAATAGCCTTTTCAACGCACACGTACAAGATAAAGTTAAACCATAATCGTATAATAATATCTTAAGATTTTGCACTAATTGCATGAAATTTATCTTACATGGCCACAGAACCTGATATTATTACCTATGTTCATCAACATAATTTATCAATATAAAGTTCGACTCGATGTATTCTAAACAAATTTGAAGAATAAAAAAAAATGCAGTAACTTTGTTGTTCGTTCTATTTAGAAACACGCTTTTTTGTCTATTTTTGCCAATGTTTTTTAATGCGGTATCTTTAAAACAATTAAACTTTTTGATAGTACCTATCATGATACATGCATCGTCTTTTAGTTTGGAGTTTGCCTGAAATATAAAATGAGAAAACCAGTATGATAATACGATTTATTATTATCTATCGTATCGTACATTATTCAAATTTACGAAGATCTCTTTCTCAAAAATAGAATATGATGAAAATATTAAAACAAATACTGTTCTCGTAAAACTGATAAGTGCAGTACGTGCTTCAAACGAAATAGTGCGCACTATGAATAATATTAACATTAATTTTTAATAGTACATATTGCAGGAACTTTACTTTACTTACGGACATTTAGCAAATGATGATTTCTGTTTTTTTCAATTTTAAAGTTTTACAATGCAATCCTAAAAAATTGCTTACGTTCTATTTCATATATACGAATATAAAATATGGAAAATGCTACATCTAGAGCCATCTTACAGAGTTATCATTTACTATTCTCACATATGCTTACATTTGTTTAGTATTTAGACAGTCATCTGCTACCATAAGAAGTGGAAAATTTGTTTTTCGTTAACAGAAGGCCAACGACAACTGAAGTTAAAATTATTTAAAATTTTCAAAAGCTGCATACAATACAATGCAACTTTTAAAAACATAATAAAATGCCAGTGCTCCAGTATTATTTTTAAAGATTTTCAATATGTAACTATTTAATTTAAAATCATACATAGTATGGGTTGAACTTTGTCATGATTAAGAGTAAATATTGCAAATTTCCTTAAATTAAAATAGTACCAAATTGAATTATCTACGTTAAATAATTATGAATATTCATACAGCAAAAAAATAAACAAGTCGTTAAAGAAAACACAAAATAAAATATGTATATGTTTAGATTTTTAATTAGGCAAAACAGACAGGTAGATGTTCAACTCAACATAGAAGTGGTCTGACTCCCTTTTGGATGATAAACGGTTTTTGAAATCACTTTTAGAATGTATGTAACACAGGATAAGTGTATCGCAGAACGTAAGGAAGGCCGGGATTATTTGGCAATTTGGCATAAGGGAAGAAACTATTTGGTATATATACCTAACTTATGGTATTTCTTTGTAAATCATAAATGATGGAGTACATAATTTGGGGGCACTTGAATCGTGTCTTTCTTATTTTTAACCGTAGGAAGTCTTCTAAAATCGATAGAAGACGAAAAAAAATAGGTGTTCTTAGGAGGGCCAGTGGACACAAGGAACGAGACACCTAGTATATCTAAATTCAAAATAAATTCACGAAAAATATGTACTTTTGTAGTTTTTTGAGACCTTTAAATCGCCCATAAAATATTTCTAAGAAGTGTCTACATGCAGTTATCCATTTTTCGAGAAATCGGAATTTAATTCAGTTATTAATACACCAAAAGAAGCTTCTAAAAACCCAGGAACATATTTCCAATTATGTACTCAAATTATCAGAGAAAGGCGTATTTAATTGAATTGTTTACTCTATAAACGTGATGACTGCGATTGCAATGCGCATTTAACAGCAGAAAAAGTATACATTAAGTGATTAAGTCTGTAGGTCCTTCTTATGAAGATAATATCTAACGAAAGCGCAATTATTGGAGAACTTGTTATTTTAAAATATACTTTAGGTGGTGAGGTAGCAGTTTTATAAAGGCGTGCTTAGAAAAATTAAACCATGAACAATCGATTAAAGACCACCAGGAGAATAAAGAATAATAAAATTGTAATTTCACTGTAATGAATTAGCATAATTACTGAAACTGTTGACTGCCTTAAACTACTATAATTACTTCATTAAGTATTGACAAATCAATATAACAAGAAACTAATTAGTATATAAATAAATAAATTTTGAAATTAAAGAATACTCGACTATCATGGTTTATTTAATTGTCTATCAACCAAACCGTATTCTTCTTTCTATAAATTTTGTATCTGGCGTTATGTCAACGTTGTTATTTGTTGTTACAAAAAGTAAACATGGCTATTTATCACTGGTAGATTTATTTTTGTATTAAAATTGTAAAAGTGAAACCTATTTTATACTAGTTTTTAGATTCTGCAATGAGCGTTAAATTAAGCCGAGACAGACATATTATGTACAGTAAATAAATGATATTGTTCTCTTACTTACGAATATTATTTCTTGTGGTATTACCAACTTTTTTTTTACGTTCAATCCGCATCAATTTATGGTAGGTATTGACAAATACAGTGTCTTTATAATACGATTAAAACTTCATATAGTACATTCGGTCTGTTATAATTATTATATTTCGACATATACCAAAAAAACCTTAATGAGTATTTTTTTAACTACATGTAAAAGCTTTTAATTGTTTAAATAGTATAAAATGGCTGTAGGTTATTCAGTTGTAACAAACCTTCTACTTAATATCTTAAATGTAATTTGCATAATAAAATATGTAAAAGTGTTACCCTCCCACAGGTTTGATTAGGATATGTTAGGTATAAACGAAAATATTTCGTCCACAGTACGACCGATTTTTTACCAAACCCCTGCCCCGAAAGTGCAATTTTTCCAGATTGCAGAAATAGTTAGGGAGTACTTCAAATATTTATCATTATAACTAAGTCACAATGAGTACTAAGTACAGAGAATAATTCTGTCAAGAATCAAGTACCATGTAAGAATTTTTTTCAGTACTTGAGGTAAGGTAATTGAAGTTACGAATAATTTTTTTACTTTTTCAAGTGCTTTTACTTGGTGCACTGTACAGCTCTGTCCCTCGGATTTTCTCGCGGAGGATAGTAAAATCCTTTCATAATAAGGACTAGGTAAATGTGATTTCTTACTCGGAAGGGAACGTTAAGCTTTTGCCCCTGAAATCAATGAAAAAACATTGTAATTTCGGAAGGATTATGTTAAAAGACTGAGTTATTCACCTCTCATTTTATTATTGTTTCTATGCAGTTAGTATTAACATCTAGCAACGAGGAGTTAGAGATAGCTTTAAATAAAATGGAAGCGGTATTGACAAAACAGTATTATATATAAATAAATGAAAGTAAAACAAAAATACTAATATGCAAGGGAAAGAGCGAATATAAAAATAGGAGACGAAAAATTACTAGAAGTGGCTGACTTTAGGTATCTAGGAATTCGAAGCGCTGTACGGGTGCAAAACATGGACGGCGGCCGCTGCGGCAAAGAAAAGTTAGGAAAATATCGAAATATGGTGTTACAGGCGAATAATGAGGAAACCATGGATAGAGAAGGTTAGAAATGAAGAGGTGTTAGAAGGAATAGGAGGACAGAGGACTCTATGGAAGTCCATAAGAAATAGGCGAGATAGGTTAGTAGGACACCTTCTCAGGCACGGTCTAGTCAGAGACATATTAGAGGCAAAACCATGAGTAGAAGTAGACCTAGATTAGATTACTGTTCGCAAAAAATTAAGAATGTGGGTTGTTCTAGTTTTAGGGAAATGCGAAGATTAGCTCAGGATAGGAAAGAGTGGAGGTGCGTGTCCAACCAGTCTTA
>NW_020440221.1:1242-6019 GCF_000699045.2 Agrilus planipennis | reverse complement strand
AGTATATGTTTTCGTTATAACAAATGTTTGAACCTACATGTGGAGTATTAATTCTCTTTAGAACACAGCTTCATTTGTGTTCAAAGATACTTTAACTAAAGGATTTACTAGTTTGCCACACATAAACTTGATTGCAATCTCCACACTTAAACACCAGATTTTGATCTTTTATCAGTTTCGTTTTTATTCTGCTTAATAAATTTAGTTTTGGTTCGAATAGATTTAAGGGCAGCATTTATCTGATATTGGAAGAAGGTGATTAAACTAGTGCTAGGCATAGTGACGATAGAGGCAGCATCTTCTGGATATAAATTCCTTATCAGAATCTAGGGACGAACAATAGAATTTCAATTACAGTAAAATCTTTCAACAGCGACCGGTATCAATAAGTACATGAAAATGTGGCCGCTTGGACCGTTTGCATTTGATTTATGTATTCATAATACGTATAAATTATAATAATAATTAAGTATTGACTTTTTAAAAACCCCCACAATATCAGAATGAATTGTGTAAAATGAAATGGAAGTCCACTGCTTTAATTTTAAAGTTTGTTCTTGTGACTGAACTTTCTAATATTGAAGAGTTCTTTACTATAGGAATTTCCATGAGACAGTTTCCAGAAAGTTGAAAAATGACTGTTGAGGATGATAATTGTTGCAAAGAGATGGCCGAAATGTGTGTTCGTGGTAGCTGGGGAAATAATTTTTTTTGCTGTTGCTTTTCTTGTTGTGTGTATATAATGATAGATAAAATGACACAAAACAAGATTAATGTTACGTTAAAAGCAGACTAACATTATTCTTGTATGCCCATTAAGAAGAAGCAGATAAATAGTCTATAATTAGTACGTTTCTAAAACACACAGCGTGCAAAGGTATAAGATTTATTGCAGCCAAGAAAACTAAATGTATGTAACACGAGCAACTGGGGAGCCTCTTATTTAATATTAAGAAGCCTTTAACCCAAAAAGGGAAACATAGGGGATGAAAAATTTAATCTCTATTTGTTATTTTAATGTAGTTGCTTAATAAACTAAAGTAGAAAGAAAGTTTAGAAGGTATGATGAAGAGAACCATTGTAGGTAATAGTTATTTCGGCTGAAAAAAATTAACAAAAAGTGTTCTGTCTAAACAATTTTGAACTTGTAATTGAAACATTAATGTTTTCATATAACTAGCTACACCTTTTGATCGATTTAAGCTTGGCAAATAACTTTCAAACAGAACTACAGAGCTTTTACAGAAAGTCTAATAACATGAATATCTAAGAGATGGCGCTAGCTATATGTTTTAAAACTAAAATAATTCTGAATTGGGAAAAACGAAATTTGAATCGGAAAATGCTTTTATCGAATTAAATTAAGTGAAGAGTTGTACTGATCATCATATTCTGAAACTTCTTGCTTCAATACTGACCATTAAAATGGATGCTGACTATTTATAGTTAAATACTGACCCTTCATATTTCAATACTAACCACCAAAGGGTACTGACCATGTGATTATAAATACTGACTAGCCAAATAGTAAAATAGAAGTCATTTGATATTTAAGGTAACAGTTTTAGAATATCAATATCTACCCCATTACTATTATCTACATTTAAGTAAGTACCATGTATGTATAAATGTGTGTAGGTGTATATAAGATAATTTTTAGTAGATAACGCGTCGTGGAGATAGGAATCTAGCACATNTTTTGTTTTGTTTTGTTGTCACAAGTTGAAACTCGCTGGAGTCCAAATATATTTCAACTGTTATGGTTGAAAGCTAGAGGCAAGACACTACATGTTTTGCGTCGCGCGGCTTCCGTGAAACGGAACGTTTGTTTTTTACTCACATATTGTAGAATTGAGTTTGTTAAACTTAATAAAGTTCATTCTATGTGTGACAGTTCGTTTTTCTTTATTACCAGTCTATATCCGATTATCCGAATTTTCGATTATCCGAATCGACCCCGGTCCCAATTAATATTCGGATAATCGGCGTTCTACTGTAATTCCAACCAGGCAGTTATAAAGCCGATCCTGATCTTTTGTGTACCTAAGCAACCTCTTACCGCTGCACCACATACTATTATTCGGTTATATCTTTTCACTTTGTCTTTGCTACTCATGAAGCATTTCCTAACTTAACAAGGGCATGTTCAAAACGCTGCAAATGACAGTCTCAAGTGAGAACAAGAATGAAGATACGTCCGGTCTCACAGATAATTTATGTCGGACTTTGCCAATTTTTATCGTCCGAACTATACCTATTATAGATAGTGGGGTAACAGTAGGTCTTCAAAAGTTTAAGAGTGGAGTTATTTTCATCAATTTGGTCATTAAGCAATACATCTAGATTAGTCATATTTGTCTACAAACATTTAGTTACATTCAATTTTTAACTTTTAGGATGTTTCTTTAAAACATGGAAATTGTCATTAAGTATATGTTTTCGTTATAACAAATGTTTGAACCTACATGTGGAGTATTAATTCTCTTTAGAACACAGCTTCATTTGTGTTCAAAGATACTTTAACTAAAGGATTTACTAGTTTGCCACACATAAACTTGATTGCAATCTCCACACTTAAACACCAGATTTTGATCTTTTATCAGTTTCGTTTTTATTCTGCTTAATAAATTTAGTTTTGGTTCGAATAGATTTAAGGGCAGCATTTATCTGATATTGGAAGAAGGTGATTAAACTAGTGCTAGGCATAGTGACGATAGAGGCAGCATCTTCTGGATATAAATTCCTTATCAGAATCTAGGGACGAACAATAGAATTTCAATTACAGTAAAATCTTTCAACAGCGACCGGTATCAATAAGTACATGAAAATGTGGCCGCTTGGACCGTTTGCATTTGATTTATGTATTCATAATACGTATAAATTATAATAATAATTAAGTATTGACTTTTTAAAAACCCCCACAATATCAGAATGAATTGTGTAAAATGAAATGGAAGTCCACTGCTTTAATTTTAAAGTTTGTTCTTGTGACTGAACTTTCTAATATTGAAGAGTTCTTTACTATAGGAATTTCCATGAGACAGTTTCCAGAAAGTTGAAAAATGACTGTTGAGGATGATAATTGTTGCAAAGAGATGGCCGAAATGTGTGTTCGTGGTAGCTGGGGAAATAATTTTTTTTGCTGTTGCTTTTCTTGTTGTGTGTATATAATGATAGATAAAATGACACAAAACAAGATTAATGTTACGTTAAAAGCAGACTAACATTATTCTTGTATGCCCATTAAGAAGAAGCAGATAAATAGTCTATAATTAGTACGTTTCTAAAACACACAGCGTGCAAAGGTATAAGATTTATTGCAGCCAAGAAAACTAAATGTATGTAACACGAGCAACTGGGGAGCCTCTTATTTAATATTAAGAAGCCTTTAACCCAAAAAGGGAAACATAGGGGATGAAAAATTTAATCTCTATTTGTTATTTTAATGTAGTTGCTTAATAAACTAAAGTAGAAAGAAAGTTTAGAAGGTATGATGAAGAGAACCATTGTAGGTAATAGTTATTTCGGCTGAAAAAAATTAACAAAAAGTGTTCTGTCTAAACAATTTTGAACTTGTAATTGAAACATTAATGTTTTCATATAACTAGCTACACCTTTTGATCGATTTAAGCTTGGCAAATAACTTTCAAACAGAACTACAGAGCTTTTACAGAAAGTCTAATAACATGAATATCTAAGAGATGGCGCTAGCTATATGTTTTAAAACTAAAATAATTCTGAATTGGGAAAAACGAAATTTGAATCGGAAAATGCTTTTATCGAATTAAATTAAGTGAAGAGTTGTACTGATCATCATATTCTGAAACTTCTTGCTTCAATACTGACCATTAAAATGGATGCTGACTATTTATAGTTAAATACTGACCCTTCATATTTCAATACTAACCACCAAAGGGTACTGACCATGTGATTATAAATACTGACTAGCCAAATAGTAAAATAGAAGTCATTTGATATTTAAGGTAACAGTTTTAGAATATCAATATCTACCCCATTACTATTATCTACATTTAAGTAAGTACCATGTATGTATAAATGTGTGTAGGTGTATATAAGATAATTTTTAGTAGATAACGCGTCGTGGAGATAGGAATCTAGCACATTTTCAGAATTTACGACAGTGCTGGAGCCATAATCATTATTACACCGGCGGGGTTCCAACCCTCCAAGGGTGAGCTATTTGCGCTCTAATAATGCCAGTAATTATTTTCTTAAGCACGCAAATGCTTGAGTTTGTTAAATCACCTGCAAGTTTCCTTCGCAATATGGATAACGAATAGAAAGACATAAACGAATAGAATTAATCGGAAACTAACTTTCCTACCTAGATAGGTAAATAGAAAATAGATTAGGTAAAACGACTAATTCGAAACGGTAGTCAATTTAGATAAGTATTCGAAGGTTTTAATGAATTTTCAATTGAAATTCGATTTCAATGTGAAACGTTGTAAATCAATTTATTTCAAGATACGAGAAATATTTATTAACATTGTTAGTTTTTCGATTACTTACGAAAGATTCTAAAGTTTGAGCAAAATAGAATATCCTTGAAGAAAAAGGATTGAAATTGACTCAAATTGTAATATTTAAAAATTAAATGGTACTTACTTATTATCACTTACTTTTTTCGTTCGTATTTTATACAATTTATCCATATAATTACATTAATTTTAAAGGATTAACAAAACAGATTAATTTAGTGCATTTGAAATAGGTTCATCATCTGCAAGTGTAAAAAGAAGCCAGATAAATATTT
>NW_020440221.1:0-658 GCF_000699045.2 Agrilus planipennis | reverse complement strand
ATGGGTTGGTAAGACATAATTAATTATTTCTTAAACACATACAGGTGAAATTATCTTTTGAATTAGCCATTTTACTTTCAATTAGTAAAGATTATAAATACCTGGTTGAATTCCATGGTGGGCAGCCATTGTTGATTCCTATAGCTAGAATTAAAATCCACCCAGGAGGTGCTGCCATCAGTAAAAAGTTATTAATATTATCATTTTTTATTAATAACAAACAATAACGTAACTTGTCGGAATACATTGGATCACACATTCCTCCATCCGACAACTGCTGCTCCGCTATGGAAAAATTACTAGGCAAATTGAGAAAACATTTGTAATTATTTTTAATTATGTAAATTATGAAAAACCACATATATGGTGTCTGTATGTAAAATAAAATTGTACGTGGGTGTATTGCAACCGTTTGGTTGCGATGAATATGACTTGAGGAAAAAGTGGAAAGGAATTGGATGCGCTACAGGATCATCTAAAATTTAGATACTTTTGATATCATCATAAGGTCGTCAGTCCTTAGACTGGATGGACACGTATCTCCAGTCTTCCTATCCTGAGCTAATTTTCTCATTTCCCTAAAATTAGAACATCCCACATCCTTAGCTATTTGCGAACAGTAATCTAATCTAGGTCTACCTCTACCCCTTCTAACTCC
>NW_020440220.1:0-5793 GCF_000699045.2 Agrilus planipennis | reverse complement strand
TGAGGTTTGAAATTCCCTCTAAGGGCATATTTATAAAACGCTCACAGAAACAGTCTCCACGATTCTTAAAGAGAAGATTGAAGAGGGCCTTCTATCCTATCTTCCAACAATAATAGTGATACATGGTATCCATAAATTCTTATTTAGGAGACCAGCACACCGAGCGGCATGGCCTAGAGGTCTAGACCATTGCTTAGCATTCGGAAGGGCGCCGGTTCGATTCCGTCTGCCTAGGTATTTTTTAAGTTGCGTGAGTGGCTTCGCTCGTCTACGGGATGAAGGGGCTTGATATGGGAGTGGAAGGGAGAAGAAAAAGACAAAACAAAATTATTCATTACTGCTTACTCTCTCGTACTCATTGAAGGGTATGGAGTGACTCAAACTAACCTCATGTAGCGGCTCCTGCGAAGTTAAAGNCAACTGCTGCCACCAAGCCATTTGTCTTAATTGCTCTAACGGCAGTTCGAAAATATATATTTAATATGCTTCAGCGCGACGACACGATGACTAGATTAGCTATGAATAATCATAAGCGTATTAACGTCATTTTAACTAAAATTACTTTACTAATCTTAAAACCGGGAACATTTTCGTGTGCTAGTGAAAGCTATACAGGAACAGTAATAACAGATTTCTACCCAATATTACTTGCCTTAAAAAATAAAATCAAATTATTTCAACTTTATCACCTAATTTAAAAATTTTTGAATAATATTATGCTGTATCTAACTGAATTTTTAATTGTGTACAAAATTGTACAGAAAGGGTGCTATAGAAGTCAATAAGAAACAGGGAGATATAGGTTGGTAGGATACCTTCTCAAGCATGAAGGACTAGTTAGAAACATATCATCATCATCATAAGGTCGTCAGTCTTAAGACTGGTTAGACATGCACCTCCACTCTTTCATATCCTGAGCTAATCTTCGCATTTCCCTAAAACTAGAACATTCCACATCCTTAACTATTTGCGAACAGTAATCTAATCTAGGTCTATCTCTACCCCTCCTAACTCCCGTTGCACACGCACTTCCACTCCTTCATGTCCTGAGCTAATTTTCGCATTTTCCTAATACTAGAACATACGAAATCCTTAACTAACTGCGAACAGTAATCTAATTTAAGTCTACCTATAGTTCTCTTAACTCCTGTTTCTGCCTCTAATATGTCTCTGACTAGACCTTCATGCCTGGAAAGGTATCCTACCAACCTATCTCGTCTATTTCTTATTGACTTCCATAAGTCCTCTGTTCTTCTATTCATTCTAATACCTCTCCATTTCTAACCTTTCCTATCCACGGTATCCTCATCATTCGCCTGTAACACAACATTTCAAACGCTTCCTAACCTTTTCTTTTCCGCCGCGCCCACCGTCCATGTTTCGCATCCGTACAGCGCCTTTAAGAACACCTTTTTCGAATTTCTAAATTAACCGTTCGCGAGCATAGAAGTGACTTGTTTTTGTTGAAAGCCACTCGACCTTATGCTATCCTCTGCTGTATATCCCTCCTACTCCTTCCGTCCTGACTTATCTGACTTCCTAGATACCTAAAATCAACCACTTTTACTGTTTTGTCTGTTCCGTTTCTATTTTATTTAAAGCTATCTCTAACTCCTCCTTGCTAGATGCTAATACTGCTAATATCCTCTTAAATCTAAGCATACTAATATTTTGCCCGTCTGTATCTATCGCTTAAGATTAGATTACTGTTCGAAATAATTAAGGATATTCTAGGTTTAGGGAAATGGGAAGATTAGCTGAGGATAGGAAAGAGTGGAGGTGTGTGTCCCGCTAGTCTTAAGACTAGCGACTCTAAGATGATGACAAAACCGTTAATAAATTAAATATCTTTAAAAGTGTAATATATCAATGTAGGGAACAAAATTGGATAGATATATAAGTAAAAATGATTTTTAAATGTATGTATTTAATACCTACACATAATTGACCCAATAACTGAACAATTAAAAATTGTAAAGCTTTCTAAATTTAATGGCCTGCAAACGAATTAGTATATGAATTAGAATAAACATAAATATGCAACACTATATATACTGCGGAAGCATACGCATGTGTTTACGAGAAACGGTTTAAAACAATGAACGGGTGACATTAACTTCCTGTTTGAAGTTTGGAAACTGTTATTGGTTTACATATACTTTCATATGTACATAGAAACATGACTTCAGAATAGTAAAACACTTTAAAATGGAAAAGGCATTAGCATTATCCTAGCTTAGTGCGTGACGTGTAGCACATCATTGACAAGCAAGTAGGGAAAATATCTAAATTACTTCCACAACTATGCTATTAACTCAAAAATATCGTAAGTTAACGTCGTCACAACGATTTTATTTTCCATTAACAGTAAGTACGAGGGCGGTTCAATAAGTACCCGTGTTTGAAGACAGAGGGCTTTCCTGAGGGAAATTGGTGTTGTCATCGTGTGCTGCTATCTATCAAACCACGCCAAAACGAATTTCAGGCTGATTGATAGATTAGTTTGGATTTGGCAGCCATTCGACTGAGACGTGTTTCGTTATTTTCGCTAAGATAGAAAAAGAGCAGTATCATTCGGTAACTCGCTTTTTGTTTTTGGATGGGAAGAAATGCGAGGAGATGAAAACAAAGTTGGATACTGTTTATGGAGACATTTCGCCATCTACGACCACAGTTAGATATTGCTTCAACGAATTTAAACGTGGGCAAAGATCCGTTTTTGATAGGAGCGACCAGGAAGCCTGGCAAACGTTGTTACCGAGGAAATCATTTTACGGATTTTTTAGGAAAAGGAAGAACGATCACTGGACAATACTACAGTGAGTTATTGGACCGCTTCGACAAAAAATTGAAGGAGACACGGACGCATTTGACGAAAAAGAAGGTGCGTTTTCAACACGATAACGCACCGGCACATTCATCAGGAGTTGTTGCCGCCAAAATGCATGAATTACGTTATGAATTTGCTGCCGCACACCCCGTACTCACTCGATTTGACTCCCTGCGACTTCATCTTGTTCCCTACCATGAAGAAATGACTAGCGAGAAAGAAATTTAGCTCAAACGAGGAAGTCATCGCCGAGACAGGGGGGATTTTGGAGAGTTCGACAAATCTTATTTTTTGGAGGGGTAAAAAAAATGGCAGGGACGTTGGGAGAAGTGTATCTTTCTAAAAGGGGACTATGTTGAAAAATAAAAAAAAAATTTAGAAAAAAAGATGTCTTCATTTCTAACACGGTACTTATTGAACCGCCCTCGTATATGTCGTATAGAGATTTTTTAAATTTTTTTACTGATTCATTTAAATTAAATTGGTACAAGTAAATAGCAATTCCTCTTGCTTTATTATATCCTAAATATGTTTAGTATTGTAATAACCTATGTAAACTAAGTCCGGTTGCCTGATTACCTACAAAGAATTTACATTTCATACCAGAGCCTTATTTGAACTTACATGCCGGTTAGGATCCGGACCGCAACCCGAACAAAATTTTTCGTCTTGATAGCACTACTTACTAATTTTAAGGTAATATCATTTTAATAGCACCATTTTAATCCACTTGAACTTTAAGTTAAGCACATGTTTTTCCTCATTTAAATTTTATCGTACGTATATCGGCAATTTTAAATTAAATGTCAGCACGGCTTTTGTTTAAAAACTTTCAAACAGAATTACGACATCAGCAATTATATTTTAGTAATTAATATGGTATTTACAGACAACAGAAAGCTGTTTTTGAGTATCAATACACTTAACCATACCTAAAACAATGAATAATCGATCAATGATAAATGTTTCACAAAAAAAAAAATATAAGCGGTTGACATGTTCGGGTTTGAAAACACGAAGCTATTGTTCCTCGGAATTACATTTTATAAATATAAAAGTCATTGTTGTAATTATTTTATTATTGTGTCATTACTATTAACAAATGTTGTGATCGCCGGTTTTATTATCGAAAATATTTCTTTGCACAACAATAACATTTTTAACCTCTTTATACATTTCGTGGTACAATTAATGACACAAAATGTTAAATGTACTTCCTTAAGCAAATTCTTGAATGTGTACGTCGCAGTTTTTAGAAATAATCCGCTGCTTTCTATTTCGCCTAGGCAATTTTCAAAACATTGGTGCTTTCGAAAACGGCGAACTAATATACAGCAACTTTTTGCATATTACATTTGGCATTAGGACAGCTACCGTTAAAATAATCCGGCTGGGCGATAAGTATTAGGTAAACGTAAAAACTGAATTTCAGTTGTAAGTAATCGAAAATTTCGACCAACTGGTATAACCAATTAATCAAATTGTTCATTATGGTTAAGGTTTTCATTCTAAAATGCTTATGTATCGTCTTACGTACGTTTATTTCTAATTTTTCGAATGAATGTGTATTGTTTGCGATAAATCGATTATTAATTTAATCGTCAGTACTCAATTATTTGGTTATTCGAACATTTGATCAGTCCATTGCTTGAAAATAATCGATTTATAATCGATAATTGATATGAATAAGGCTGAAGTACTTTTCGCCTAGACGCTTTTGAGACCACAACTGCTTTCAGAAATGCCCACATAAAATTGCGATTAATTTGAACTAATTGCGACATATGTATAAAATTTAGTAAAGTTGTTAGCAGTATTCTTTCATTTCAAACAAAATGCGTTTCTTTTTCCTATTTATATTGGGAATTTATGAAACTTAGGTACTCATAATAACGGTAACGATTCGAAAGTAATGTTGATAAAAAGCAGGCACTTGTTCAACTGTTATCAGTAAAGTACCATATACAGGACACGACGTACCTGGCGCATTTTTTTTTTCGAATAATAAAATGATTTTGGTGCGGCACGGGGGATTATTATTAGTCAACCAAACGTACGAACGAACAGCTAGCCAACTGGCAGCAATCAATAACAGTTTTGATCACGTTCGCCGCTCTAAAAGGCTAAAAAGGAAATATGACGTTTTTATTAATGGCCCAGAGATGCGCGGAATGCTTTTATGATGGATTCCTGCTGTATTAATACCGGGAAAAGAACGCCGATTCTGCGAAGTTTCAGTCATAAAAGCTCTGCCTTCCTCCCTTTTTGGCGTTCACTAAATATGTAGGTATATATACATTTATTCCAGAAAATTACCGCTAATATTGGCTGTAAATGTACGTGTTTACCAAAACTAAACAAAACAAAATACATACAAAACTGTGAGTTACAAAGTAGGTTGGATGAAAATGGTTTACTAATTACGGTAGTCGCAAAAGAATCCTGAAATAAACTCGCTATAACAACAATATACATAGTTTTATAAAATAAAGAGAAGTCTTTTATTAAAATCAATTCAAGCGAAATCCTACATTATCTATACGTTTGTAAGAGATACCTCTAATTTCTAAATAAAATAATATAGGAACTTACTAGGATGGTGGAAACATTGTGGATAGAAAAAACTAGAAATGATGGGGAATTGGAGAAAGTTGGAGAGCAAGGGATGCTACGGAAGTCAGTAAGGAATAGGAGAGACAGGACTAGGCACTACTGTGTCTCAAATAGTTAAGGATGTGAGAAGGAGAAAAGGTGTGTTCCGAATGACCCTATGAAAATGAACCTTTAACCAGACCAGACCTGGGAAAAACCCTCGCCAAAAAAAGCTCCAATTCCTAAACCCTTAAAGCTCCAATTCCATTTTAAAATCACTTTCAAAGAGCTTGAAGCCCAGCTACATGTCCATGAAAAGGATTGAATGACCTTGAAAGGGTTGGAAGCACATTTGCAATCACAAGCTAATG
>NW_020440219.1:0-6097 GCF_000699045.2 Agrilus planipennis | reverse complement strand
TATTAAGAAGGAAACACATTTACAAATGCCTTTTCATACGATTGTGTGACGGGGTTTTACTGGGATATTCATGGAATTTCAAAAAATCTACAAGTCGATGTGAAAATTTGATCAGTTTGGTCCCATTCAATATAAGCTTAGAAAAAGTAGATGATTACTTTATTAATAAAATTCCGAAGGAAACTGAAGTTTGTTCTATCATAACTTCACTTGCTAAATTACCCTCATCTAAATCGATCCGGTGGGTAGTAGAAACTATTGCAAATTTACTTGGATTGAAGTTGATAGAAAACAACCGAGAGAAGATCTACGAAAAAGAATTGTTCCTTAACGATTCAATTGGTATGTTCTTTATTTATTATTACTTTATTTTTGCTTGCTTTTCGACATTTTGGATACGGCCCGGTATGTGACAGTGCTAGTCAAATTTGAATGACTAATGGAGACAGTCTTAAGTGTATTGATCGGAATGATTTGCTTAGTATACCTCCACGATTTTATTGCGATCGAAAAAGATTTCTGCGGCCACTTAAAGAATTTGGAAGTAGTCTTCCGAAGGTTTCGAGAAGTCAATCTGAAACTGAGCCCAAAGAAATGTCAGCTGTTTCAGGAGTCAGTTATCTGCCCCCGCAGAAAATTAGAGTAGCGCAGCAGTGGCCAGTGGCTACTGAAGTACATCAAGTCCTAAACTTCTTTGGACTTTGTACATATCACAGACGATACGTTCCTGGATTTGCAAGTACATCAAGTCCGAAACTTCTTTGGACTTTGTACATATCACAGACGATACGTTCCTGGATTTGCAAGTACATCAAGTCCGAAACTTCTTTGGACTTTGTACATATCACAGACGATACGTTCCTGGATTTGCAAGTACATCAAGTCCGAAACTTCTTTGGACTTTGTACATATCACAGACGATACGTTCCTGGATTTGCAAGTACATCAAGTCCGAAACTTCTTTGGACTTTGTACATATCACAGACGATACGTTCCTGGATTTGCAAGTACATCAAGTCCGAAACTTCTTTGGACTTTGTACATATCACAGACGATACGTTCCTGGATTTGCAAGTACATCAAGTCCGAAACTTCTTTGGACTTTGTACATATCACAGACGATACGTTCCTGGATTTGCAAGTACATCAAGTCCGAAACTTCTTTGGACTTTGTACATATCACAGACGATACGTTCCTGGATTTGCAAGTACATCAAGTCCGAAACTTCTTTGGACTTTGTACATATCACAGACGATACGTTCCTGGATTTGCAAGTACATCAAGTCCGAAACTTCTTTGGACTTTGTACATATCACAGACGATACGTTCCTGGATTTGCAAGTACATCAAGTCCGAAACTTCTTTGGACTTTGTACATATCACAGACGATACGTTCCTGGATTTGCAAGTACATCAAGTCCGAAACTTCTTTGGACTTTGTACATATCACAGACGATACGTTCCTGGATTTGCAAGTACATCAAGTCCGAAACTTCTTTGGACTTTGTACATATCACAGACGATACGTTCCTGGATTTGCAAGTACATCAAGTCCGAAACTTCTTTGGACTTTGTACATATCACAGACGATACGTTCCTGGATTTGCAAGTACATCAAGTCCGAAACTTCTTTGGACTTTGTACATATCACAGACGATACGTTCCTGGATTTGCAAGTACATCAAGTCCGAAACTTCTTTGGACTTTGTACATATCACAGACGATACGTTCCTGGATTTGCAAGTACATCAAGTCCGAAACTTCTTTGGACTTTGTACATATCACAGACGATACGTTCCTGGATTTGCAAGTACATCAAGTCCGAAACTTCTTTGGACTTTGTACATATCACAGACGATACGTTCCTGGATTTGCAAGTACATCAAGTCCGAAACTTCTTTGGACTTTGTACATATCACAGACGATACGTTCCTGGATTTGCAAGTACATCAAGTCCGAAACTTCTTTGGACTTTGTACATATCACAGACGATACGTTCCTGGATTTGCAAGTACATCAAGTCCGAAACTTCTTTGGACTTTGTACATATCACAGACGATACGTTCCTGGATTTGCAAGTACATCAAGTCCGAAACTTCTTTGGACTTTGTACATATCACAGACGATACGTTCCTGGATTTGCAAGTACATCAAGTCCGAAACTTCTTTGGACTTTGTACATATCACAGACGATACGTTCCTGGATTTGCAAGTACATCAAGTCCGAAACTTCTTTGGACTTTGTACATATCACAGACGATACGTTCCTGGATTTGCAAGTACATCAAGTCCGAAACTTCTTTGGACTTTGTACATATCACAGACGATACGTTCCTGGATTTGCAAGTACATCAAGTCCGAAACTTCTTTGGACTTTGTACATATCACAGACGATACGTTCCTGGATTTGCAAGTACATCAAGTCCGAAACTTCTTTGGACTTTGTACATATCACAGACGATACGTTCCTGGATTTGCAAGTACATCAAGTCCGAAACTTCTTTGGACTTTGTACATATCACAGACGATACGTTCCTGGATTTGCAAGTACATCAAGTCCGAAACTTCTTTGGACTTTGTACATATCACAGACGATACGTTCCTGGATTTGCAAGTACATCAAGTCCGAAACTTCTTTGGACTTTGTACATATCACAGACGATACGTTCCTGGATTTGCAAGTACATCAAGTCCGAAACTTCTTTGGACTTTGTACATATCACAGACGATACGTTCCTGGATTTGCAAGTACATCAAGTCCGAAACTTCTTTGGACTTTGTACATATCACAGACGATACGTTCCTGGATTTGCAAGTACATCAAGTCCGAAACTTCTTTGGACTTTGTACATATCACAGACGATACGTTCCTGGATTTGCAAGTACATCAAGTCCGAAACTTCTTTGGACTTTGTACATATCACAGACGATACGTTCCTGGATTTGCAAGTACATCAAGTCCGAAACTTCTTTGGACTTTGTACATATCACAGACGATACGTTCCTGGATTTGCAAGTACATCAAGTCCGAAACTTCTTTGGACTTTGTACATATCACAGACGATACGTTCCTGGATTTGCAAGTACATCAAGTCCGAAACTTCTTTGGACTTTGTACATATCACAGACGATACGTTCCTGGATTTGCAAGTACATCAANTTGATAAGTCATGTTTTTACATTATTTTCTAGTACGCTACTGTCCTATCTGTATTAATACTATAATTTACGCCTACTGAAAGCTTATTTGTGTATCGGTTCCAAGTGACTTACCCAAATAGGTCATAAATGGGCAAGTACCTGCGCGACCGCTCGCCAGCTTCCTTCGTCAGACCTTCGTAGTACAATGGATAACGATTAACAACTGCGAAAGTTTAGTTTGTTTTCATCTACAGAGAGACTGTTGTGTCCCATTTGAAAAAGTCTCCTGTCTATCTCATTATAGGAATAACCAATCTAACAATACTCCCTGCAAATATTGTTGTGTTCGGAGGGGATAGGGATAGTGATCTACAATTTCATCTTGAACTTTATCTGTAAGGTCTCAATTAAAATTGACGTTCTATAGATAATTTGTTTAACAGTGTTTCGTATTTAATCTATGAAATAATCTTCGAAGTTTATTTAGAATAGGAGCCTAAAATACGTATACAAAAACGATTTGACCTTTAAATGAACATAAAAATTATAATTATGGTAAGCATACATTAGGTTACTATCTCATATCCACCTCCACTCGATCGGTAGCTATCATGAGGACACATTCAAGTAGATTATTTAAAATAGGCCACCTTAAATATTACCTGTCCACTTTGCCTTTGCTTTTGATTAAAAGAGAATCGCAATTCCTACAATCAGTGTGATTTTTAGCATGATTTTTACTACGAATGCTTCGTGGTCAGAAAAGGATATCCACATTTGGATAAAATCAATAAAATATTGAGATGGATTTTTGAAGGGGGCGTCTTTGAAAAATGGCTTAACATAGATATGGCAACATTCCCGCACGTTGCTATACCTTCTGCTACATACGAAGCGACAAAACTAAAATTACAAGATTTTACAGGAGCTTTTATCATTTTAGGAGTTGGAATTGTTATTTCCATAGGAATCTTTATAGCAGAAATAATAACAATGTATGTGATTAAACGTTAAATATTAATTTGTAATAAAATTGGCACTCCTGTTTGCAATTAGCACCAAAACTGTAATCGCTAAAATTATGCACGCTAATGTAGGCACATTTGAATAAAATCGACCATAAAATACTGTAATGAGCTACATTTGTGATTTATTTTCAATAGTTGTTCTGGTGTTACACGTGTTTCAAGAAATAATATGTATTTAATTAAATAAATGGATTTAAATATTACTGCATTCTTATTCCATAAAAAGTAAGATAAATGTTAAGACCATTAGTAAACCCATTACCTGTGTCTATTGCATCAGTTAGAAACTAAAGCTGACCTTTTGGATTTCGAAACGTGCATTATTTTTCAAATTTAATTTATCGAATACAGGAATAACAGTTAATTGTCAGAATTTAATGAGGCCGCTCTTCTGTAAAAGGTGCACCCCTCCTTTGCTTAACTTACACCCTAATAGTACCTGAAGTAGAAACATCATATTTTAATGAATACAAGACGGTATTGAAATGCCTTGTATAAAATAATGTGGTGGTAAATAAATCTGAAAAGCAATTTTATTTAAAAACAACTTAGGTCTAAGTACACTTTTCATTAATTTCAAATGCATCAGTCGGTTGTTTATAATATGAGAATATCATCCTATTAATGAAATTATTTGTATAAAATAAGGTTGTGGTAGTTAAATTTGATAAGCAATTTTATTTAAATACAGCTTTGGTCTTAAATACATCATTACACACTTTCAATTAATTTTAAATGCATCAGACGGTTGCTTACTACTTTGTTTAGTTGCATGTGAAGTGAGTAGTAAACTTGCAGTCATCCATACGCAAGGAAACATGACGCTTAATGTAGTGATTGTTTTAATTTTCTTGATACATAATGTAATCTACATTAATGCAAAACAAAATATTATTTTCAAAAGACTTATTGACTTCACTGACCAAAACACGCGGGAAAATGATAAAACAATTAGTGATTTTATTAATAAACATCTGAACGAAAAGTTTACATTCACAACGTATACTGAACTCAGTCCATTCGGTCAAAAGATTCTTACGAAAGTCAATATTTCACAAAAACTTGTTTGCATAAAAAATAATAATGAGAATGATGATTCTAATTCTAACGATATTGGACCCAATGCTAATATAAAAAACAGTAATTATATGTACGATTATTTAATATTTCCCAACAATTTCATGGATTTGTTGTTTATAATGAAATTTATAATGAAATCGCCAACATGGAATCCTACTAACAGATTTCTAATCATTTTCGAGTGCTCGTTGGGTACGTATGTGCTAATAATTTTAAGAAAATTATTTAGAAAATACTACAAATGGCGCAGTAAACGCCATCTGTAGCACGATGCTACATTTTAGGATTACGTATGCTCTAACAAGGTCCACTTGTGTGGATATCTACTTGCTGAAAACGAATCCCGGCGTAGCCAACCTCAACGTGATAGGCACGTTAGCTTAATATTTTATTTTTTAGTATTTTCTAAAACGCACTGTTAAGACAGCCGGTAAAAGTTGGTCTGTGTTCTGTCGGTGCTGCCTGCGACGCGCTGATGAGATCCAAAAGGATCGAAATCGCGATCCGCGTCTGGCAGTTTCGACAGAATGCAGACCACTTCGAATTATTTTATTAGGAAATTATTTGTTTATAGTTTTCATCTATTCAATTTTGAACAGTTTATTGTAATGACTAGGTATCTACTTTCCTTCATAATTTATTGTAGCTTTTGTTTTTAAGATGATAACGAAATTTTAAAAGCGTATGATATATTAAGAAGGAAACACATTTACAAATGCCTTTTCATACGATTGTGTGACGGGATTTTACTGGGATATTCATGGAAATTCAAAAAAGCGACAAGTCGATGTGAAAATGTGATTAGTTTGATTCCATTCAATATTAGTTTAGAAAACGTAGACGATTA
>NW_020440218.1:5001-8522 GCF_000699045.2 Agrilus planipennis | reverse complement strand
GTCGTTTTTTATTTGTTGCAGCGTTTTAGTAAAGAAGTTTTATAGCATCTTCGTTTATTTGTACAATATAAAGAATTTCCTTAATTGTTGGGAAAACTGTAGAAAATCCCAAATATTATTTATATTTCTTTCACAATCCTATTTTACATGAGCATGTCATTAAAATAATTTTTCCTGTGTTAGATATTAATGCATTTATCTCATCAACAATTTATTCCACATTTGATTAAATGACTGACAGAGAAAATTCGCATATTTAAAAAAAGGTAACCAAAATAAAAAATGAGTTAAAAATTATTCCAAATCTGAACCAGACTGACTTAGTGACCCATCGTATTCTTTTCGTCCTACAAATAGAGACCTGAAAACATTATCATTTTTATAGTTTTTAGTACCACTTTCGTTTTGGGCATACCTATTAATTTTTGCTAACTATTCTGTATTCCCATTAATAATAAGCTATTCATTTACTAAATGATATCGTTCCCAGGGTAAATTCTAGGATGGGTTCTATCGCACAAATAATATTCTACATGGTAGGTACATATGGAATATTGAATACAACTAAACCCTGCAAAGTTCCTTTCTAAGATATATGTCTACTTATTTTAGTCACTTTATTAGACAAAAAGGAAATATAATATATATTTACTGGCATTTGTATTCATTACCGCTTCGATGAGTAAGTTTCTAAAGATTGTGACTGTATGTGCTTTAATATCACAAAATTAAAATTTAAACCGAAATCATATCGGGTTTCTGGATGCATTCAACTACAGTGTAATATGTCTGGACAAAAAAGTAAAGACTATTTTTTTATCAACTATAAAAAAACACATTCTATAAAGAAACGTTTCTTACTTGTTTAAAGAAAAGTATTTTATCGTGTTCATGAACATAAAGTAGAAAAAGAGAAAAAACCGATGTTAATGGAAAAGTCAAATGTAATGTCGAATCCGATAAAAAAAAATAAAATAAAGAAACATTTTGAATTGTCGGTTCTTTGTTTTTCAGGTAAGCAGCGCACATAATGAAAAATAATAAAACTTTTACTACAGATAACCTCAAATCAATGAGGAAGAATTGTTACTGCCGGGAATTGAACCCGGCTCCCTGGCTTTACGCACCATTGTTTTTTGCAGTTTGTTTTTTCAGAGCAACACAACATTCTTTCTTTTCTATCAATTTCCTTTTCTTGAACAAAAACAAATTTATTTAAATTATACTTATCTATATACAAAAAAAAGAACATCCACAGACCGATGTCTAGGTTTTAAATTACAAATATTACCTGCTATGCTCACAATTAAATAAAAAATGGGAAAATTACATAAAATTTACCTACATTTATCAGGAACTATACAAATTTGAGTGTATGCTTAGGATGATGACACGCGCAATTTTTTGTAGCACTCTTATCACTAGACATTTTGGTAAGACCGCCATTTAAATCTTATACATAACTCATTTATTTTTTTTTCTGAAATTCCAAATAGTAATTAGCCAAACCTAATTTAGTAACTGTTTAATTATTGTTTTATTTCAAATAAAATCTTCGTTATTGTATACAAAAAAAGAACATCTACAGACCGATGTTTAGATATTTACCTTATAAGTACCTTTTTTACCGATAATTGACATGCTTAAAATTAAATGACGACTAATTTAACTGTCCGCTTAGGTAGCACGGGTATTTTACATAGCAAGATTATCAAGAGAATTTTCTGGTACACTTTGGATAGGTTTACAAATAAATTGATAATAAAATCAAGTCAAAAATTTAATTTAATAAAGAAATACTCAAAATCAGATAAGAAATACCTTTATAAGACCGACTGCTATTTCAGAACTTATACATTTATCAAGCAAAATGCTAGGCGTGATAATTTGTGTGGCCTTTGCGTCTTTTACTTCAGGTAAACTTTTATTTTCCGTATTCAGTGAATAATTATTTAGTACTGTACTGTTTGGTGTTAAATATAAATAATATTCTTTATAGCTTTCCCCTACCATCAACCTGGATTGGAATCTGTCAGAATTTCAGGAGGAAGCAATGCAACAATTAGGGAAATCCCTTATATTGTACAAATGAATCAGGATTATACTGATATTTCAGACTGTAATGCGTCAATCCTTTCAAGACTTTGGTTAGTTACCGCAGCTCACTGTTTAGTCGGGTATGTTATCCAATAATCTATATCTATATCTATATAGGTATATAAAAATCTAGTGCCACAATGTTTGTCCGGGATGAACTCCGAAACTACTTAACCAATTAGTATGAAATTTGCTTAGCAGTGTTTAACTTGGTCCAACTTAAAAGAAAGGGTAGTTTTTGACCTCAATGTTTATTATAGAACAGCAGTTTATAATTATTTACAAATTCTATTAGTATTGAAACATGTATGTAACCATAGGCAACTCAACATACAATGGCACTTGTAGGCAACCCGACATACATAGTGACAAAGAAGACCAGATTTTCTAGACGTCACATTCTTACTTAAAAGATAGGAAGGATATTTTTTGACATCAATTTTCATAATATAATAATAATTTAATAGTTAACGGTCAGGAATCTAACATAAAATCAATCTTTCTTCTTCTTCTTTCGATTTTGACCGACTATGAACCACGTGAAATAAATAACTTGTGATTGTTCCTCTCCCTTCTTTCTTCTCTTTCAGTAATTACTCTTTCTGCATGTTGTTTCTTACTTTCTTCCGTCCACTTAGCTCCAGTCTTCTTTTTTGGCTTTTCTTGAAAACCTCCACATCCTCTTCAACAATTTTCATTTCTTCCATGTCTCTTCTGACCTCCTTGATCCATGCCACCTGTATCTTGGTATTTCTGTCGAAATAGTTGAATATTCTCTTCGTCAGTCTTTCTTCACCCATTCTCTTAATGTGTCCGTAGAACGTCACTCTACTCCCCCTCATTGTGTCTGTTATTCGTTCTGGTTTTGCATTGATCTCTTTGTTGCTTCTGTTTCCATTTTCTATCTTCGTACCTTGGTCCCAGGATTTTCCGGATAATTTTTTTTTTTCACTTTGTCTAACTGTTTGGCCATGTTTAGTGCAAGGCATTCTGAGGCGTAGAGGCCCTCTGGCTTAATAACAGTATTGTAGTGCCTTAGCTTTGCATTAGACAAAATAGACAATCAATCTTTATTATATGTATTATATAGGATATAGGAAAATAGTTTCAAATTATTTTTAAGTTCCTTAGGATTCTAACAGATAGCTGCGTTGGTTAATTTATCAACACAACATAAGAAGAAAATACTACAAATGGCGTGGTGTGCGCCATCTGTAGTACGATGCTACATTTGAGGATTACATATGCTCCAACAAGGTCCATTTAAAAATATGGATATCTACTTGTTGAAACGAATCCCGGCGTAGCTCACCTCAACGTGATAGGCACGTTACCATAATCGAACAAAATAATTCGAAGTGGTCTGTATTCTGTCGAAACTGCCAGACGCGGATCGCGATTTCGATCTTTTTGGATCTCATCAG
>NW_020440218.1:0-4446 GCF_000699045.2 Agrilus planipennis | reverse complement strand
CTGCCTGCGACGCGCTGATGAGATCCAAAAAGATCGAAATCGCGATCCGCGTCTGGCAGTTTCGACAGAATACAGACCACTTCGAATTATTTTGTACAATATAAGAAAAATGCTCTAAATACTTAAAAAGCTGATATACCAAGAACGAGATGGTTTTTTTATGCGTCAGCTCGCTGTTTATTCGCTATGTTTCTCCCATATCGCCTGCTCCCGTGTGGGAAAACCATCAAATAAATTTCTGTTACAAGAAGACGGGCTAGCAAAAAATATTGTGCACCAATCAGCACTTGATAGATTATTGAAATTTTGACGTAATGTTTCATTCTCATTCCCGCGCGTTTTTAGATTGGCTAAACAATTTTTGTCTTTATTAGTGAATTTTAATTAGACTGTGTAGGTATTAAAAAGTTTAGTGTAATATTCGTTTAAAATATTCGAATTAACGAGCCACAGCAGCGCGTGACTGGATCAGTTAATAAATTAAAAAGCTTTAATACAAGTTACTAACAGACAGATCTGATATAGTCCCACTTCAAATACAAATACAAGATTGAAAATACTCGTCTTATTAATTTTCTGTTTTAATTTGCATTTCATTAAATATAAAACTCTAGTGTCATTAAATATTAATTTTTTACTGCATCCGGATAATTTTTAAACCTATGTATTTTAAAAGCACTAATCGAGTTGAGTTGAGCTATACCACCGTAGTGTTTGTACACTCTTTTTAGATAGATGCTAAAATCGTAATGGGTTGATACAATTTGATTCGACTCCGGTGAAATTAGTTACATAAGCATTATTCAAAGACACTTAAAACTAATAAATTAATACTCTGTTGGTAGCTTGCTGATTGTAGGTACTCTGTTGAATGTGTAGATAGATAATATTAATGTGTAGACCCTACATAGCAAACAATATAATTTTAAATTTTAATGTAATCGTCCAAACAGAAAAAAGCACGTGCCTTTACAGAAAGAAAACTAGGTCTGGACTCTGCGTGTAGCATTACTGGTGGGACCACTAAGGTCCACTTCCCAGTACAGGAGGCAACTGATTCAAATCTGCTAATATATCGAGTTATATCAGAACCAATCAAATAAATATTTTCCAAACTTTTGTTTAAACAAGAAAACAAGAACTCAACCGAATGTTATGTAATTTTTTTCGGATCATATTGGCGTTAATACACGCTTCGATCGGCACCTCAACGAAGTCGATAACATTTTTTGTTCGCCCGATATGGATCAGGAAAATAAAATGATCACGCACTTCGTATACACACACACACGCGCGTGCGCAAATTTCAAAAAATTTTGAAAACCCTATATACCTACAGGAAAGTTAAAATTTAGGCGCATTGGTTCCTTGTCATTGAAATCCATCATACTTTTACCTGTAACAGCTTTTGACCAATATCTCCTCTCTAGAGCACTTTTCGCCATATGTATTTTACACACTTTTTATTTTTATAATTGTCCGAAAAATGACGCACCTTTATTAACTAATCGTGTTCAAAGTCAAATAAATTAAATTCATTTAACATTAAATATTTCAAGAACAAAAGCACATAGAAGCCTCATCAAGAATTCTTACTTATAACAAAATATGAAAGTGCTCCACATTTTAAAAAGATCGATTATTAACATTACGAATAATAAGCGATCGAATTTTCTTTCTTTAATTGCAAAATACGCCATTTCTTTTTGTAAATATTTCTTCCTACTGATCCAAATTTAATATCAAAAATACATTTTATAACGATATTAAATTTCTCTATTTCCAGGTTGCTTGCATCAGATGTAACTATACGAGCGGGAACAGACAAATTCATGAAAGACGGAGTGGTAATAGGGGCCTCAAATTTATATGTTCACCCCAATTTTAATAATGATACCCTGGATTATGACATAGGTTTAATCAAACTTGCTTCACCACTAACTTTTGGTCCAAATATAGCTCCAATATCCCTTGCGGGAGCTAAACCTGCGATAGGAACGTCAGCTGTCGTTTCCGGATGGGGAGATTTAAATGCTTTTAGCCATAAAGCCCCAGAACAGTTACAAAAAGTTACACTACCAGTTGTTGCTGATAGCCAATGTCCTGGTGTGCATACTGAAAGAATGTTATGTGCAGGAAATAGTTCTGACTACAAAAGTCCTTGTTATGTAAGTGTAACTATTTTGAACAACTGTATGTACCTTAAAATTAGACGAGGATATACCCCAAAACGAATAATCAGTCATCAAAATAAGGTCGTCAATCCTAAGACTAGTTGGACACCCACCTCCACCCTTTACTATTCTAAGATCATCTTCGCATTTCCCTAAAACTTGAACAACCCACACCCTTAACTATTTGCGAACAGTAATCCAATCTAGGTCTACTTCTACCCCTCCTAATTCCCGTTTCTCCCTCTAATATGTCTCTGACTAAACCCTCATGCCTGAGAAGGAGTCCTACTAACCTATCTCGCCTATTCCTTGTTCATTTCCACAGAGTCCTCTGTTCTCCTATTCTTTCTAATACCTCTTCATTTCTAACCTTATATATCCACGATATCCTATAGTCTTTCGCCTGTAACACCCCATATCTATATCTTTTCTTTTCCGCCGCGTATACCGTTCAAATTTTCGTACCCATACAGCGCTACGTCACAGACATACTGCTTTAATAATCTTTTTCGAATTTCTAAATTAACCGTTCGCGAACATAGAAGTGACTTCTTTTTATTGAAGGCGACTCGACCTTGCGCTATCCTCTGCTTTATATCCCTACTACTCCTTCCGTCCTGACTTATCTGACTGCCTAGATTCCTAAAATCGGCCACTTCTTCTAATTTTTCGTCTCCTATCTTTATATTCTCTCTTTTCGTGCCATTTTCTTCTCCTGCATACCAGTATTTTTGTTCTACTTTTATTTATTTTCATACAGTACTGTTTTGTAAATACCGCTTCCATTTTATTTAATGCTAGCCTTAACTTATCCTTACTAGATGCTAAATCATCTGCAAATCTAGGCATACTAATATTTTGCCCCTGTATATCTATCCCTACAGTTGCACTGTCTTTAATGATGTTGATCGCGTCTTCGATGTATATATTAAAAAGTAGCGGTGACAGTGTGCATCCCTGTCTGACTCCCTTCCTAATTTTTACTTCTCTACGTTGCAGCCCCATCTCTGTAACTGCCTTTTGCTCTTTATACAAACTAAGTATCAGTCTCCTATCTCTGTAACTTATCCCAATATTTAAAGTATATTTAATCAATAGATAATTAATATTGATATTTATTTCTTTAATACAGGGTGACTCTGGAGGCCCTTTGGCTGTAGGAAATACCCTNGATTTCTTCAAGGTCACAATTCCAACAAATTGAAATGGACTGTATAGAAGTATTCACTCATGCCGAGTATTCACACGGCAAAAATTGTTTTCAGGATCGCTTTTGTCTCTGAATTGTGCAGTTAATAGAAGGAATTATATAGTGTGGCGGATAATAACACCGCTATATTTAATTTAAAACATATATTTGACTAAACATTATGTTACACCCTTTTGTAAATATTTCTACTCGAATTCTTTTGTATCTGTCTTTCTATTATTATTATTCTCTGTGAAAATCAGTTTACGCCAACGTTGCTAATCTTCGTAGTTGGATATTATCAATTGCATCAATTTAAATTACAACACCATAGATCTGTGTATTCTAAATGAAGAATATATTTTAAACAATATACATTTAATACTCTATAATATAAGAAAGTTGTTCAATTTGCGGCTGCTAGAATGTAAGTTACCTATTTCAACCAGGAACCAAATAGCAATGTAAAACAGACTTTAGGGTAGATAGCACATGAATAAATTAACAACTTAGAAACTAAACCAATCGGCCTTTTTTTCCACAAAACCCGGATGATCTTTACAAGTGTAATGCATATTTGGCTTGATATGTAGGAGATAATTACATTCAGAGCAAAATTAATTTAATGTAGACGTTATCGTAAAAGTGTTTCTATCAATTTGTTAGACAATACGAAGGATTTTTTCCATCAATTCCAATCGCGTAGTCAAAAATAAGTGGTCGAAAAAGAATATTTAGACATTTACCTACATTCAAGTCGTTATACTTCCCTGACTTTTTATTCGTGTTTCAATGAAAGCAACTGATGAAACTTTGTTTCTAGTATTTTCCCCGATTATCTTAGTTCTGCGTTGGAAGTTTAATTATTATTATGAACGCCAGCGATATAAAATATCGCTATACTTTTTTTAAACAAACAAAAAAATTCATGGAGTGAAAGAACTCTTATACCTATTACAAGGTTTTAACTAAATCAGCCGCAGCAGTCGTCGTTTTTTATTTGTTGCAGCGTTTTAGTAAAGAAGTTTTATAGCATCTTCGTTTATTTGTACAATATAAAGAATTTCCTTAATTGTTGGGAAA
>NW_020440217.1:0-7406 GCF_000699045.2 Agrilus planipennis | reverse complement strand
TTGACTCAGCTCATCTCTAACAGCATAGTTTTTTTTAGAAGTCATTTTTTGAAAACAGAAAACTGCTAAGGGGCCCCTCGACTGCGGGGGCCCCGATGCGCCGCACCGCTTGAACCGGCCTCGCTACGGCCCTGGTCTTGGTTATTCAGTCTTGGTCTTGGTTGTGCCCAAATATAGACAGAGGAACAAAGACCACTCACTCCGAGGACATTTTTGTTGATTCCTTTCTTCAAACAGCGATAAAATAAAGCAAACTAAAAATTTCAAATACTACAAATATTTTGTTCCAAGGAAAGAATATATTAAAGTTGCATCCAATATTCTAACTCATAAATCCACCGGAAGTAACAATTTTTCGTTTAGTCTTAGTCTTGTATATTCGGTCTTGGTTTTTATTCTTCGGTTTGTTCGTTCCGTTTTGGTTTTAGTCTTGGTCTAGATCGTTTGGTCTTGATCTTGTTCTTGTTGTTGGTCCTTGGTCTTACTAGTATAAGGACAGCCCTGGACGGTCTTGGTCTTCCATTTTCGCAAGACCAAAACCAAGACTGTAGGACCAAGGCCAGTTTTGCTCATCACGGTATGTTTCTAAAAATTTAATCGATATCCGAGGAAAAAACGGCTATATCTAAATGAAAGATTAATTTCTTGGATATTTTGTGAATTTTATTATTGTTTCCGCTAGAGCAGATTCCCAATGGGTCCTATATCGATCCCCAGGGATCGACTTCAAACTACAAAGGGTCCATGTCGGCGGAAACATAAATTTGAGATGAATAGTAAAAGAGGGCCACTTAAACAGATCGTTTAAATAGAACACCTAATTCACATAACACAAAAAGTAAAAGTGTTTAAAATATTAGTGTTTATATACCATAATAATGATTTAGAGGTAGATTTGGGGAATTTGGCATTTGATTAAATTTTTCTGATTCTCTGAGGGGGGAGTCTCTGCCACAAATAAACATTTTTACTTCAATTAAATATCTTACTAATACTCATAAAAGATGGTTTAAACAAATACAAAAGTAATTGTTTGTAGGTCTTAATCGTTGATACTGTATAAATTATTAACTACATTTTTGACATTAATGGACAAGCTTGATGTGTATTATTTTACACACATTTTACTTACGTATTAACATTGTTACCCATGTCAGACAGATATTTTATTGTATTATTTTTTACCTACAGAAAGTATGGAACAATTGATATGATAAGGTGATAAAAATATAATTATACTTCACGTACACTTTCGTATACTTAAATTCAAATTTTACTGTTTTGATATATTTTCTAATTTACAGTGGTTAATTTTAATCCTCATTGTTTCATAATACGATAATAAGGAGTGGTTGATTTTTGGTATTTAGGAAGTCAGATGACTCAGGATGGAAGGAGCAGTAGATAACGGCCTTAGGTAGAGGGGTTTTAGTCAGTAGGTCCGAGGNTCATTATAATGGTTATATTTTACATTTCTTTTTTCTTTCTTTCTTGTAAGGTCATAATATTGATGTCTACTGAAGGAACATTAGATTAGACTTTCTAATTTTCAATTAGAAAATCATGGAAAAGAATACTTCGCTAGAATTTTTCATCAATATATTATGAATAAAAAATACTAACGGGACTAACTCCATTGATAAGAGGAAACAATTTTCTATAAAAAAGTTTTTACCAATTTCTTTTATCGAGATAACACGTCACTGCTTTATAGGCTTTCAAAATTTAAAAATATTTTCAGCTGGAAATACATTAACAACATTAGAAATTATGGTTTCCATTCTCAATTCTTCCCTGTTTTATATTCAGTGTGAAATCAAAGCCGAAAGGAATTAAAACTTGTTTATTTTTTAAAAAGCAACCGCTTACGTTTCCTCCTAATTGCCAGACTTCCTCAACTCAACTTTTTTGTTGTTTAAGTGTATTGTCTGAGTGTAACTACATATTGTACTTATTAATTTAATTATTATTTTAATTCTTCAATTGTTTTAGTCACAATTGTGAATGTTGGTTAATAAAATTTAGTGTTTTTAACCAAGCAGTTCGTTTAGTTTGTCAATTATTATGTACCTTTATAAAAAAAGCTTTTCCATCTGCTTTGCTTCTTCGTTAACATTAAAAAACTAGCCTTGAAGAAGATTTACAATTGAAGTGAAACGTAGCGGTTACTTTTTAAAAAACATTTAACATTTAACCCCTTTTGGCTTTGAGTTCACAGGTTTCCACTGAAATATCGTCTCTATTAAATTCTTCCTCTTCTATTAACCTTTAAAAATCCAAACTGAAAGAGAGGAGAAAGATCTCTTTGACTCTCTTTCGTCAGATTTTATTTCGTTTTCCTAAAAACAATAATGTTTTATAAAAACATTCGAGCAGAGTGCTATAACATGGTGGCACTGTACCAATAGAATAGCCACTTTTGTATTAATTTGCTTAAATTGTGCGCTTATTTCAATGAATCTGTTCCCGTTCTTCATTGTTCTAGGTATCAACCAAAATGTTTAGTGATGTATTCTTTTTCTTGGAAAAAAATCGAAAAGTTCAATAAGCCACCAGGAAATATCAATAATACTAAATCTTTTAGGACCAAACTTCTTTTCTTATGTATTGTTTCTTTTGAGATTAGAATGTAAATTTTCAATTTCGGTTTTTCTTTTCCAGTCTGCTACAGTACGGCCTTTTAGAAAGCACTGTTCTATGTATTTTTGCACCGAGAACTTGCATCTGACCCCAGAGCAAACACATTGAAATTTAATTAAGATATTTCAAAATGTTGATGTGCTAGAGCAGAATCTAAAAGGTAAATCGGAAATAGCAAATCTTTCGACTGTTTTGTTATTTTTTAATTTTATGTAATAAATACTTAAATCTAACAAAATGGTCAAACATTGAATCTTTTGGAACATTGGGTTAGGATATTTTGAAATACTAACGTACTAAAGCAATTCCTTAATTTTTTTACAATATTACTTCTTACATCTCCGTAAGGAATTATTTTTCAAACTGATAAAAATCAACAGTAAAAAAAGGGATAAGTACAGTCATAGTATTAGTAACGACTAGTGACATTCAAATGTAAATATTAGTTGGGATTACCCACTGCTGGGGTTGGTATTAGAGTGACTTGAGGATAATAGGATTAGTCTTATCGGACTAATCTTGAGACGAGGAATCAATTGAGACCACTTCCACTTCGATCAGACTTCCGGTTCCGGTTTTACCGGAGCTTACTTTGTTTACAATGGCTAGGTTAGGTTAGGTTTACTTTGTTTATTTGTTTATTGCACTTAACTTATTTATTTATTATTAAAATTTTGTAAAACCAAAAAAATTGTTTCATTTTGAATATATAAAAATGGCGAAAAAAGTCTGATCGACCTGAAAGTAGTCTCAATCGGTTTCTCATGTCGAAATTAGTCGGATTAACCTAATCCCTTAATATAAAAAAGTAAAAAATTCAACTTCTGGTAAAACTGGAACCGAAAATTTCTCATATAGAGATTAGTCGGATTAGCCTAATCCATTAATCCCATAATCCCTAGCAGTCAGTAATCCAAGCCTAAATATATTATTTAGGAATTACCAAATAAGGTAGCCAAATTCATGCTAATTAATAGGACTACATATTTTCTTTTAAAAATTTTGAGTAAGTAGGTACCTATAGGAATCTCAATCAAATTCAATTTGAAACTAATATCAACACCTTATTTTTATCACCTTTCATAATCAGAACAAAACTTTAGGCCGTTTGTGTAATACGTGGAAAATAATTATTTTGTACTTTCTGTTCGGATATTTATATATAGGCATAAGATATTATTTTTGTATTTTGTTATAGTGAGTTTACGTTTACCGGGTAATTTGGTTATCCAAGTTTTCATTCTCAGTTAAGTAAGTACATGTATATATGTACATACATTGAAAGTTTTTTTTTTGTATTTACGTCACGTCTATAATATTATTTTCACATTTTTGTCACACAACCTCAACAGTAACGCAATTTATAATTATAGATATATTCAATTTCATCTTCACAGTTGTGAATGAGCAGATCATTTAGTTAGGAAAAGCAAAATTTGCCTACACATTTTTATATATACTATATATATACCAAATTAGAAATTTGCTTATTATTATTTAATTTCCCATTCGCCTAACTGAAACGGGTTAGAGTCAACAAGAAACTAAGTTTTCTCTATTTGATAATTAAAAAAAACAGGTAAATATTACCAGTTGATATTAATTTGAAATCATTTTTCCGATTTTTTATTTACCCACTACAAACTACCTCAAATTAATGAGGGAAAAATTGTTGCTGTTGTCATACCCCCGCCGGGAATCGAATCCGGGACCTTTGGCTTCACGCACCAATGTTCTGACCTTTAAACTACGAGAGGTGACAACAGCAAACACATAAAGCCAAAGGTCCCGGGTTCGATTCTCGGCGGGGGTATGACAACAGCAACAATTTTTCCCTCATTAATTTGAGGTAGTTTGTAGTGGGTAAATAAAAAATCGAAAAAATGATTTTAAATTAATATTGCATATTAATCCACTATTAAGTAACTAACAATGTCATAGGATTTCATAGGTTTCAAATTTTAGGTTGTTGAAACCCACAAAAACCAATCGCATACTCGCTGTTTATGACGCATCATAATAGGTTTTTAGGTTTTAGGTTCAACCTTCATATAAATGAAGAATAATACACCACTATTATTAATTAATTAAATACGTACTTGTACCGAAAGCGACCATTGCCCTTAATGATCTGAATGTAAATATCAGATGTATTTTTATTGAATCTTAGTAAAGCTTTCTTTCCAAAGTTTCTTATAGAAAACCATAAAAGTCCAATGACCATCAGCAAATTAATATCAATATTATGAGCTCTTTTTGAACCAGAATTTTCTCATGTGCCGGTAGTTGTAACTATTAAACCCATAAATAATTATAATTCGGTGGCGATACTGTCTATTTGTTATTAGAATAATTACAATTGCAACGTTTCCGTTGTATACCTATAGACCTATTCAAATCAAAATATAAGCAACTCCAATAGTTGATATGTTATCATTTTTCTAAAATGTAGACCAAACTAAAGATGAACAGAAAAGATTTGATTTAACTAATGTTTCTTACAATAATAGTAGTATAAGAGAGTATTGTCATTCTCCCTATACAACCTAACATTTGTAGGAATTTGTTAGTCATTATCACAGTACAGGGATTCCGAACCGAGGGTTAATTACCCCCGTGGGGGTAAATCAGTTATTCTGTGGGGGTAAGAAAGAACCTAATAATTAAGACCTAAAATACGTAGCTAGATAGTAAAAATATAAAATTATAAATGTGTCGATGTTTATACAACTGTATGCACAATTANTGTACATACTGTACAAGTACAAACAGTCTCGCATAGAATTGAAGATAATTTATTTTGTTGTTTATCGTAAATGCGCAATGCGCATGCAATTGTACTGTTATTCATATTGAAAATAAACTTGAGCAGCAATATAGTCCTTACTTCTTTTAGTTAAAATCAGTACAAATAGCAAACAATTTTCACGCTTACTTGATTCATGTCTTTTATATTTCAAATATAATTCGATATACATAATTAGTATATTTATGTATTGAAAATAGTGAAAAGCGCATGTAATTATAACAATTATCCCTTATATTGTCCTTTGCGGCTAATTACTTAATTGAATAGGTAACTACTGCAACATTTTTAAAAATTATACAATAAAAAACAGACAAACTACTTACTGTATTTTGTAAAATTTGTAAATCGTTGATTTTAGTAGTCAAAATGACGAACTATGCACACAATTTCTTTTTCCCTGAAAAACCATACATAAATAATTCTTTTGGCGCCCAAGGTGTGACTTTATCTCTTAATATATAGGTCAAATCAACTTGATTAATTTTTTCATTAATTAATTACAATGATTGCCAGGTTGAACGTATTTTTAATACTTATGTTTGAATTTAATATTTAATTTCAAGACAATAATGACAGGTGGAAAAGGTGCACCATTGAATTTTCATTGTTTCCGCGCGCGAAATTGTAACAGGAAATTTCGAATAAAATTTTTCTTTCAGTTTTTTGATATATTTCGGAATAATGTATTTTAGGTTGGGTAAGTTAAGTTAGATTAGGTTATGTCTTACTACATGCAAAATGTCAGATATATGTGACATTTCCACGCATTTAAATTGATTTGATCAGACTAGGTTAGGTTAGGTTTTTAGATATAAAATTTTAGTGCATTAAAACTCCTTTTGTATTCCCTTAATAGTGGCCTCTCCATTTATATGACCCGTCCACCTGGTATTAAAACGTAGTCAATTTTTTTGTAAAACATTATCATTGCTTTATTTTATTTTAATTTAATTCTGTTTAAATAAAAACTAGTGGACATATTTTAAGGAAAACTTGAAACGTTGGTGTCTCCTCTTGAGCAATTCTACACACTTGTTAATCAGAAATTTAGTAAAAAAATTTTGTGACGCCGAAAAGATATACTAAATTCTGTTAAAATCGACGATTTACAAAAAGACTTGGTAGCAAACGTAAAAACCTATTAACTTACCTTAAACTGTTCTAATTTATGTTATGTACAAAAAGAGTTCAATTTTAAAACTTGAAATTACTGTAGCATCATTAGTAATTATAAATAGGATAAGTATTATGAGCTTTTGAGGGAGACTTATTTTTTATTGTTTCAACAGTTGACGGACTCGTTTGGTACCATCGAGCGGAAATAGCTCTTTTGCGCGGTAAAATTTGTGGAACCGTTCGGTATGACCCCGTTTTCCGTCACGGCCTCCATCGTGTCCACATTGGCATATGAAGTCTTTTGAGACGGAACAGTTGACGACTGCGGTTGCTGTTTTGCTAAAGCCGATGCATCCAATGAAACGCCCGCAGATATCGAACTTTGTTCGTGTTTTACGTTATTGTTATGGTTACTAAGTATGTTGTTTGGTATTTGTGACATTTTTTGTGACAGGCGTTCGTTCTCTTTCGAATCCATCGACAGTAATTTGTTTACCTGTTTCAAATAAAGAAAAAAAGTTTATGTGGGTGGTATACTTCGTTTACTTTCTCTAGCGATGTGCTCCTTCCAATGTCTTAGATGCGCGCTGGCAAAATTGTAGGTAGGGAGAAAAAAGCTCATTATACTCTCGGCTCTCGTTCATTAAACATACTTTTTCATACTGTACCTACCAAAAGTTTTGTTCAATCATGAATAGTAGTGCGAGTCGAAAACAAGCGTTAAAGCCTTTAATATGTCTTCAAATATAAATAATCATTTCGTTGATATTTTTAGTAGTAAGTGGTACCAATAACAGCACATTTGAGCAATGCAATTGTAGTGGATAAAATGGTCAATTTT
>NW_020440216.1:5084-6314 GCF_000699045.2 Agrilus planipennis | reverse complement strand
CTTTCCCTACTTTTTCTTCCCTTGCATATCAGTATTTTAGTTTTACTTTTATTTTCATACAGTACTGATCTGTCATTACCGCTAGAAAGAATAGGAGAACGGACGACTCTATGGAAGCCAATAAAAAATAGGCGAGATAGGTTGGTAGGACACCTTCTTAGGCATGAAGGTCTGGTCAGAGACATATTAGAGGCAAAAACAGGAGTTAAGAGGAATAGAGGTAGACCTAGATTAGATTACTGTCCGAAAATAGTTAAGGATGTGGGATATTCTAGTCTTAGGGAAATGCGAAGAAGTCCTGGGACTGACGACTATATGATGATGATGAAATAAATTCCTATGAAAAGACGTTTATATCTAGTTGACTGTAGGTACTTTTAGTTTATTTCGTCTAATAATCTTGTTCGTATAAAAAGTAAACGGACGGATTAGAAGATGCATCCGCGTGTCTAACGCTAATTATTCGGTCACAGGCGGTTGTCTTCGCACCAGTAATTTTCGCAAAGGCTACTGGCTAACAGTAAATTAGTAGAGTAGAACGTTTTTATTATACGGTATGAGTCTCATAGTTAATGCTGGGCCGTTATGATATGTGGTAGGACTATTAAATACTTCTACTAATGCCGGCTTAATAATAATTACAATCATTATCGCAGCACACCAGATAATTATATGCATTCATTTAATAATTATCTGCTTGATCGTAGTCAAATAACTGGAGTGGTCAAGGCGCAATAATGTTTAGATATCATGAGAATCGAAACATGGAAAATAAATTTTGCGGATAAATACCTTATTACCTATTGGGATCCGTCAAATGGGAGGAGCCTAAAAACATGGCGCCGATTAGGGAAAATTTATCGTAGTTTCTATAGTGTACCGTGCAATTTCCAAGTTTTTAAATTACGATAAAATGAGAAGTATTGACACAATATGTGATCGGGCTGACACAAAGCCTCGGAAAGGAAATTTCGTTGAAGGTGAGCGTGTTTTTAATGCCAATCACATTATAAAATTCGGAAATAACAAATCCGGAAGCTAGCCTTCAAATTCCCTCAACTTTACTGCCTACTTTTTACAAACTTCCGATTTAAAAAGTGATTCACGTTATATAATTGGTGAGGTGATTCTGGGTGATTTAAGCAATATCATATCAATGACTTGCACGTGCAAAGCCCATTTAAGAGAACGTTGCAAACACATTATTGCAACTTTGTTGTATTGCAGCAG
>NW_020440216.1:0-691 GCF_000699045.2 Agrilus planipennis | reverse complement strand
ATTCCC
This sequence comes from Agrilus planipennis, assembly GCF_000699045.2. NCBI lineage: Eukaryota > Metazoa > Arthropoda > Insecta > Coleoptera > Buprestidae > Agrilus > Agrilus planipennis. Next base: position 685 of record NW_020440216.1, on the reverse strand, counting down.
ACGATTCCTGAAAGCAGGCTGAAGAGGGCCTTCCGCCCTACCTTCCGGCATAGTCCGGAGGGACTGCCCGCCCACCAGCATTACTGGCTGGTGGGAATGAAACACCCAAAAGTTTTTTTTTTTTTTTTTTAGAGATCATTAGGCGTCATCTTGGCTACCGCGGCGCCACCACTATTTTTGAACCAATCTTTCAGAGTGGATTTATATTAATATAAGACTGGTTTTGGCTGAACTTTTACAATTTTGAATTTAATTAACAATGTGCAAGTTATTCAAAATTTAAGATCAGTTACAATTTTCAAAATAATACTGTTCGAAAATTCATTTTTAAATTCTTCACTTTGAAAATTGAAAACATTATATTCTTGTTCAACGTATATATACCTAAATTTTTTGAGAAAAAAAAATTAAAGTTAAAATTTGGTATTTCTTGTTAATTATTCGCGTCCCTATTGAGTAGATGACATAAAACCATAGATTTCATGGGACCGCGGTCATCCAAGGTGGTTCAAACTTCCAAGGTGCTTGTACAATACTATAGAAAAATAATCTTTTCCAAGTTTACACTAAATTGTAGGCATCGATTTTTGAAATAGTATAGCACACCTAGTACATCACCATGGGCTATTAGGTATATCGTCCAGCTAGAATTTTTTATGGCGTCTTAATAATACCATTTCAATTA
>NW_020440215.1:5276-8314 GCF_000699045.2 Agrilus planipennis | reverse complement strand
GTTAGGACGGAAGGAGTAGTAGGGATATAAAGCAGAGGATAGCGCAGGGTCGTGTCGTCTTTAATAAAAAGAAGTCACTCCTATGCTCGCGAACGATTAATTTAGAAATTCGAAAAAGATTGTTAAAGGTGTATGTTTGGAGCACGGCGTTGTACGGGTGCGAATCATGGATAGTGGGCGCGGCGTAAAAGGAAAAGTTAGAAGCGTTTGAAATGTGGTGTTACAGGCAAATGATGAGGATAACATGGGTAGAAAAGGTTAGAAATGAAGAAGTATTAGAAAGAATACGATAACATGGAAGTCAATAAAAAATAGGCGAGATAGGTTGGTAGGACACCTTGCCAGGCATGAAGGTCTAGTCAGAGACATATTAGAGGCAGAAACAGGAGTTAGGAGGGGTAGAGGTAGACCTAGATTAGATTACTNGAAGCGTTAATTATGACAAAGTAATCTTTGATCTATAATCGATACGTTATACACACTACAAAATGTACAATGTAGGTCGCAGTGGCAACGCAAGAAACGTGAATCCCCGCGGAACAGTAGCGTGACGTCATTTGATGGTCATTAGGGGCGTGAAGTCAGCTAAAGTCGTCGGAGCATTGCACGCAATCCAGGCACGCAAAATGCGCATCTGCCGAGACCAATAAATACACTAAAACCTATCCTACCGTTCCGTCTAGCTGATGTTCATGTTCTACAATCGCTGTCATTATCTGAAATGATTCATGAAAATTGCAGACAAATGGACAGTCTAAACGTATGTTCTGGATTTTATCTTCGCTTATAAAAATACGTATAAGCCATGATATATTACAACAGTTTCTAAAAAATAACGTTACGCATTGATTGATGTTGCAAGATAATAAGAAGAAAAGCACATTACGAAAATCCCAAAGAAATGAAAGAAAACAGGGAAACAACTGCAAACAACTTAAATTAATCTGTATGCTAAGACTTTATTTTATCATTATTTTTGATGAATGTTAAATATCACAGAATATTAGCTGCAGGGATTAAAATTCTGGATTTGTACCGAGCCATGCTGACAAAATCACATTCACCAATCCATCTAACAAGTCAATTTTCATTTACTAAAATTTGTACAACATCAGTGTTTAGACTGGTCCTATTTTCGATTTGAAAGTATGTATGCAGTCACTTCTATGGTTTCGAACGGTTAATTTAGAAATTAGAAAAAGGTTCGAAAGGTGGTGTTATAGGTGAATGATGAGGATAACGTGGGTAGAAAAGGTTAGTAATGAATAGGTATTAGAAAGAAAAGGAGAACTCTATACAAGTCAATAAAAAATAGGCGAGATAGGTAGATAGGACACTTTCTCAGACATGAAAGTCTAGTGAGAGACATATTAGAGGCAGACCTAGGTTAGATTACTGTTCGCAAATAGTTAAGGATGTGGGTTGTTCTAGTTTTAGGGAAATGCGAAGATTAGCTCAGGATACGAAAGAGTGGAGGTACGTGTCCAGCCAGTCTTAGGACTGTCGACCTTATGATGATGATACAGTTGCGTATATTTAAAATTTCACTATTAATAATTTGCAATAAGTTGGTTAAAAAAGGAGTTCTAAATGCATCAGAGTGTGATGCACCGTGGAAGAATTGAATTAATGGTTCGGAGATGATGGAACGAATTCAGAATGTAATGTACCAACATCGTTTAGGGTTAGGAAAACGGAACACTATTACGGAAAGATATTTCAGAATGACCAAGGTGTAACAAAAATTAGAAATCAGCATAAACAATGAAGAAATGAGTATACAAATGGTTAAACAATTATTTATCGCAACTGAGCTATTATTAGTACCTATAAAGTTATGGTACAAGGAAAGGGCTTTACGATTATGAATTCCATAATCTTAAACCCTAAATTTTGACTTTGAATATTCTTAAAGGAAAATTACTTACTCGTCGCAGATGATTACACATAACAAACGTCCATCTTCCTTTATATCCTTCCTCTATTTTGTGTTCTCTAGTTAATGGTGTAATAAAAGTCATTACGTAATAACAACAAGGTGTGTTACCATGCAGGAAGTAAGTTTCGGCCTAAATATAAATAATATTTATAGATATAGGGTGCACGAGGGTGTACACTTGCCAAAGTATCTTCCCTCCAAATTCACTTATTCTAGACACAGATATGCTTTTAGCTTCGCTCTCTAGATGTATCGTATTATTCGAGGGGCGCCACCCTAACATCATCACAGTCGTCGCAAAAGGAAAACCCTCTGACCAGTGGTGTGACCGAACGGGGATGAAGTGATTTTTAATTATTTATGAGAAAGCGCACATCCCACCGAAGGGACTAAGAGAGACATCAAAGTAAATTGTATATCAATTAGTTAAACTTTCTACCATTGTTTAATCAAGCTTTGTGCTGTCTAAAAGCTTTCTGATAAACAATAAAATCGACTATGAGCAGACTCAATTAATAGTTATAGGCCATTGACGTAACAATCAAACTTATCTGCTCGGTAAAATATGATGTGGTAGGTTCTCTTTAACTTCGGATCTCTCGTTAAACGTTTGATGACAGTGAATGTAAGGTGTTTGAGTGACCCAGATTCATATTGCTTTATCTATTTGTAATTAAATAATTAGGACACCATTAATCGGATTAAGAACATTGCCATTGTTTCAAATATCTTAATAACTCATTTCAAGCTGTAGGCAGTTTGAATGTTATACAGAATAAGGACGTATCTACTGCCACGTTTTAGCAGAAATTTTCTAAAACCTTCCACTGGATTAAGGATGTTTGGGAGGTACAATCGGTGATAAGAGTACATAAAATTAGAAATTCGTGTTTAATTAGGTTTTGCAGCATATCATGAGGTAAATAAATACTATCTATACTAAAAAAAAATATACGGTTTGAGAGAAAATTTGGAATTTGACCAAAAACTTTGAATAAAATAAGAAATAACGAATAATATGGAAAATTTTTAACTGACTTTTGGCAGTGAATATGCCTTGATTTCAACTTCGAAACAAAAAAATATTTAGTTTCAATCT
>NW_020440215.1:0-4123 GCF_000699045.2 Agrilus planipennis | reverse complement strand
AGGCATGAAGGTCTAGTCAGAGACATATTAGAGGCAGAAACAGGAGTTAGGAGGGGTAGAGGTAGACCTAGGTTAGATTACTGTTCGCAAATAGTTAAGGATGTGAGTTGTTCTAGTTTTAGGGAAATGCGAAGTTTAGCTCAGGATAGGAAAGAGTGGAGGTACGCGTCCAACCAGTCTTAGGACTGTCGACCTTATGATGATGATGATGATGCAGTTACGTATATTTAAAATTTCACTATTAATAATTTACAATAAGTTGGTTAAAACAGGAGTTCTAAATGCATGAGAGTGTGATGCACCGTGGAAGAATAGAATTAATGGTTCGGAGATGATGGAACGAATTCAGAAAAAGAAAAGTAATGTAATGTACCATCATCGTTTAGGGTTAGGAAAACGAAACACTATTACAGAAAGATATTTCAGAATGACCAAGGTGTAACAAAAATTAGAAATCAGCATAAACAATGAAGAAATGAGTATACAAATGGTTAAACAATTATATAAAAACGTTAGAAATGTTTAGTATTCAAACAAAATCTGATTTTTTATTTTTTTGGTAAGGCACCTACTAGCTTAATTAATTTTTGTATCTATATCTAACTAAACTGTATCGCAGTGATTTCCAAATGGGGTTTCCTGGAACCCTAAGGTTAACAGGGGCTGCACTAGATACGACATTTTTGTCATAATAAAAATATACAAAATTCTACGAAAAGCAGGTGGAGCAGCAAGAGAAAAAATTGGGCAGCCAATTTTTACGTCCGCTATTACAAGTGGAGAAATGGGTGGATAATGAAATTGGCTTATTTGGCTGATATATTCAATAAACTTCTCTAAAACAAATTTGGCTTCAGGATTGAACTAAAAATTTACGAATGTGTTCCTTTTCTAAGTAGATTTCTCGAAGAAAATGAGTTACAAGTAATCTCAGATGTGGGTAAAACCATAAATGAACATCTATTAAACCTCAAAAAATCCTCGAAAGAATACTTTGCAGAGAGGTTACAAGACAGCCACTGAATACAGAATCCCTTCTCAAATCAGACTAAATCATAAATGTTAACTGTCTGTGTCGGAGTTTGAGAATTTGATCGATATTAAGCATTCATCCTCTCTAAAAGAAAAATTCGAACCAACTGATTCAAATTTGAATAACCTTTGGATCGAATATAAAGATGAATACCCTGCAGTCGTTAAGAAGGTTACCATATTTTCCTGTTTAGGTTTATATCGACTTAAAGATTACTAACGAGCTTTTCAGTTTAGGCCTACATGAAAACAAAAAACAAATTCAGAACTGGACTACATGCCGCTCCGGATTTTCGAATTATCGGCTATTGAAGTTAGTTTTAATGCAATTTAGTGCAATAAAAATTTTGAACTCAAAATTCAAGTTTATGATTGCAATACGTACAGGTGTCATGGGTCTTAGACATAGAATTATTATCAGTTTACTTTTTTGTGGAGATGGGGTTCCGCCAAAAAAGGATTCCGTATAGCAACAGAAAATTGGAAACCGCTAGTGCATTTTACGGATATGCTTGGGACATTCTAGTTTATTAATTTTATTATTACTATCGCTTAGAACAAATTGTAGCCAGATTGTTTCCCTTCCGAATCAGTTGACGATCACTTTTTCTCATTAGTGCCGTTGTTGTTCTCTGCGCCGAGCATAATTTTCCCAATAATCGCGCATACAAACATGATTGCGACTAGCACGTGGCCGGATAATGAAGCAAGGAAAACTATCGATAACAAACGAAGGACTGTGAAGGATTCGCGATATGGTCGCGTTTATCGCGTCACAGTCTAGCGTTTCGAGCGCAATTTGCGGCAAGGAGGCGGCGCCACGTGTCCGCGCCTGAATAGAAAAGTTACGGTCGGATCCTTTCGGCACGTGACGGACGCACGTCTGAAACACGTCGTCGGTTGCGCTTCAGTGCGTAGGTGCAATACGAAAGGCGCACGCACAAAGACACTACGTCATGTTTGAGCAATAAATATTTTATACTGTGGACATTTAGGCATATACTAATATAGATATTGATCGGAAATTTTCTTCGTGTAATTAGTTGAAATTATTGTACCTTCTTCACAGAATAAATCATAATACAGTGTAAACTCTACATAACGACACTTAAGGGACTGAACATTTTTCGGCATTATAAAGAGAGGTCGTTAAATGGAGAGAAATAAAAGATATTATTTTACTATTCTATAATAATATGCATTTACCAATATAGTACACATTTTGCACACGAACATTATTATTCATACATTGCGTATAGCCTGTTATCTTCGTCTGATGTTTTTTGCTGCTCCAATATTTTAATTGTATTTTGTTACGTATCTTACTCATATCTTGAGATACTGCTGGATCAATTTGATTATATAAAAAGTATTTTTTTAATAGTTTCGCTGCATCAAGTGCTTCTTTGATGTTTGGTGGAGGGACAGGAAAGTCTTCTTTAACAACGTACACAGCTGCAGTTCTTATCTATTTCGGCAACTTAGAAAGTACTGCTCAATGATTTATAATGCCGCATTGTTGTCGTTAAATGGAGTGAGCGTGACGCTATATAGAGTGTAATATTGTACAGAAAACAATGTAAACCAAAGTCAGGCAATTTCGACGTTTTAAGGAGTTTGTCGTTAAATCGAGTGACGTTATAAGAGTTTACACTGTATATTTTATTATTCTGCAGTAGTCCAGGTTTTAAAGATTTCTGACCCCTCCTCCCTTATAACAATCCGTTACACTTTGATTTACCCCCCACCCAATGTTACATAACACTTGGTACTAATGTTCATTATGTTACGCAAAATACCGAAAGGTCACCGTAACGTTTTATAAAATCCCCTCCCCCCTATCTGCGTTTCCTAAAAATACATATCTGAAGGGCCCCAAACCCCCAAAGGATATTCTCACCGAATACACCTGATGCTTTTCAAGCCTTTTCTAATCGAAAACGTCATGTAATTCCTTACGGTGATGGCACGAATTATTCTTTGTTACTGAAAAGAGGAAATTTGGCAAAGCTTTATGGTAAGATACCTAATTATTTAGTAATCATCTTCGCAAAGTCGTTAATATGCAGACGGCATCAGGAGAGCTGTTTCAGCTATTGTATCAGCACAGTACATTGAAACTAATTGCATGAGAGAGGCAAAGACTTGATGGTTAATACAATGGATTTTGTAGCAAAGTCTCGACAACTTATTTACGGCCCCTAAACAGTTGGGGGCTAATGCGATAATTTAATAATCATAAGCTGTAGCGTGCAGTCTTGCTGATGCGTTGGCGGAATGCAATTCAAGTCAGGAAGGGCAGAGTAACAGAGCGTACCGGGTAATCAGAGATCCGGAACGAATTCCAGGGACCACTGATTGTATTTGACAGGCCGAAAGTTGGGCACAGTTGTACCAACAAATTCGTAGAGAAAATTTTATTTTATCAGTCACAACGTATCTAAATAAATCCTACTATATAAGAGAAAACGACATAGCATGTCGGACAGTCAAAAAGAAGCATTTCGATTTGATTAAACGAACATGAAAAATCACACACCAGCAATATAAAAGAAGTATGGTTAGTATGACTTAGGTTCAAATAAAATTAATTTTAATATATCATGAAAATAAAAGCTGTCATAATATCAATAGAATCAGTAATATCAATAGGAACTTACCAATCATAAGAAATCAACGCCGTTATACCTGAAAGTAAAAGAAAAACATTTTTAAAATCTGAATCTGAACTCATTAATTTCAAAAGAATATTTCAAAAGTTTATGTGGACGTCGCAAAACATATATTACGGTTACTGTAGGTGTTGTAGTTGTACCATTAAAATTATTTTTTTATTCGACAGACGTGTTTTTAATAAATTCCTTTGACATTCCAGAGAACCGAAATATGCTTTCAAATTGCATATTTATGCCCGATATAAAAATACGTGCTTTCGTTTATTTTATCTTCATGCTATCTAATATAAAAATTCAGTAAATTGCCGCACTTTGAAGTTCGAATTTAAAACATATTTCTTCACTTTCACAATCTATATAGATACTATGTGCAAAATAGAAGCAAACGCTTGATATAAGAGATAGTTCAAAGAGAT
>NW_020440214.1:0-6053 GCF_000699045.2 Agrilus planipennis | reverse complement strand
TGCGTGCACAGTTCCTATGTAAATTTTTCCCTCATTCGAGTTATAAATTTTGCCACCAGATGGTGTATGCCCATTTGACGGATCCCAATAGACTATGCAAAATGGATAAGTACATCCTACAATCAGGTTCAGTGGATAACGTACACAAAATTACCTCGAATAATTGTGATTTTTTTCATTTCGTGTAAATATTTTTAACTGTTAAGTGCGATAAATTCCGGTTAAATATGACTTAGGATCGTTGTAAATCTGGTAGAAACGTTTGTGACATTAAGGCAAACGTACTAACAGACACATTTTCCCGAAAAGATAATGGTAACTTTATTTCGAATATATGTATACCCAGAGGCTATTTATTAAAAGTGTGAATTAACATACGATAGTGTATAAGGCCGATGTTGGTATTTCTCGCCCGTCTTTTTTAAACGGTTACGGCCCTTATCACAGGACAATAAAATAAAATACCCAGCAGTAAAGGAAGTCAAACTAATGAATATAGATATCCTTTTGTTTAGTGCCTATATTTTTATGTGCACGCTATATCCACCTACGGCCGTTTTTCTCTCAAACGTTATATTACAGAATTTCACGGGGATACACTCGAATTGCTGATGATCGAATATTTTAATAACGCCACTATTCTTTTAATCCAATAGATAAAAAAACGTTTCCATCAATTCCAACCAAACATAACCATTGAAATAATTTATCCCACGCAATTACACAATTAATTTTGATACCTATTATTAAATTTTAAATTGATATTGGCAATCAATTGACAAGATAAAAAATGAAGTAAATCGAGTACGTGAAATTTGACAGATGGCCATTCTGTTATTTGACGTGCAGAGCATCGAAAAACGATTGCAGAAAAAACAAACGCAGAACTTCCTGGTGCACCTACTATAAATTCAGTAGCTTTAAATGAATATGAATTGAAATGGCATAAACAAATTTTACTATTGAAAACACGTTGCGCTTAATAAAGCATCTATTGAAATGCATCATTAACTTAAATTCATTGTTTGAATTGTTTGTGATGCAGCTTTCATTCCAATTTGAATGGAAATGTCAACTAAAACCTGCAATCCATACCATTCGAGATAATCTTGTAGAGTATAGCACAAACTTGATTGACTTATTCGAATACTTCTTCTACTAGCAATATCCTTCTAGGCAACCGAATGTTTGCTGGGTTTATTGATGTAAGTGGCATCATTTTCATTTTTATCCTTCAAACGCAGGAAACTCAAAGGATTACAGAAAATCAGTTTCCTTTAAAGATGTTTTAGCTTTCAAATTTATAGAAACCTAAGCGGAACTGTTGTACTTTGTTGTACGTCTTCCTATCCGTCGTGCAGTTAGGTAATATTTATACCAAATGATAAAGTTTAAGAAGTCAAATAACTCAAGATGGATAAAGACTACCCTGTCATCATGAATAAAATCTATAGCTTCATAGTTCCTTAAAAAAAATCATATTTCTAGCTCATTTCAATGAATTTCAAACTTTACTTTAATATTGGGAGACTAACCCTCGCTAATAGACTAACTGCAGATGTCGGCAAACTTTTAAACTGTAAGAGCCATTCGCATGAATTTCAAAGAATTTCTAACTGGGTTTTTACATTTTGTTTCAAATTTGTATCGGACAAAAAGGTGACTTTATTTATTATTGTTCATAGATTACAAAAATGGTATGCCAAACAAAACTAAAATTATATTAAAAAATCAATGCGAATTTGTCGCAAGTTCGCGCATCGGTTTTATTTTCTGCAACTGCGACTTTTCAGTCGCGGCGACTAAAAAATCGCAACGCTCGCTAAGCCTTAGATTTAGCTGGTCGAAATGCACTGTAACACTCACACATCAGTACAACTAATTTGGAGATTATTTCTTTCATACGCCATACAACAGTAGCTGTTGGTAAACCCACAAAATTTTTAGGGCTAGTTTTTTCTGGAACCCCCAACACGTTGTTAAATTAAGTTCGTTCAACTTTACCTGCTGAAATAAAGGCGAGTTAAAGACCTTAATTTCGGCGATGAAAAGTCAAATTAATATAGCCCCTCTCCCTCTTATTAATTTGTTAAAGGTTTAAGACGGCTTTGTCGATATCTAACACTAGGTCATTGATAACAAAAGGTAGTTATTTGGATGCTACCTTCTGTCCCTATAAAAACCCATTCTTTAAACGTTAACAAAAACAATGCATCAAGACATCAATGAATCTGATAGCTATAATTGATTCACTTGTCCTTTAACTGATGAAAATCAATAATAAATAAATACGAATGGAATCATTTTTACCTACTAAAATTTGTTACGAAAACTATGAGTAAGAATATGTAAGACTGTTTGTATACTATGTAAGACCAATACGTTATTGTCATATCGATCAATTCATAAACAGCAATGGTCAAAAGAGAGTCATGCCCCTTAGCCCCTTGATACCTCCGATAAGTTGATAGAAACTATGAATGTTTATAATATTGTTGACGTTTAATTTTTTTAATTGTACATTTAATATAATATCAAGTTTTTTGTATCTATTAATTTGCAAGCGTTCTGATAACGATACGTTATTTATTTACATCATATTGAATTTAAATTTTATCTTTAAAATCTTGTTTTCAAATATGGTTAAAATAAGTGAATTTGTTGCAATTTTTGAAAAGTTATTTTCATGTTACTGAGTCTCGTATATAAACAACTTAGCAAGACACTACTTGTCGAAACCAAAATTTGGCAAAGCAAAGTTGCTTTACTATTTACATATTTATCGTATAATAGGTATCTATCTTAGCTTGATAAGTAGATGTGTCTAAATGTAGGGTAAGTACCTACAAATTTTTGTTTGATTAAACAGAAAGTTTCTTTTCCTTTGGTACTTTTTTTTTTTAACTTCGTCGCCCAATATCAAACTTCATAAAAGCAGCCACCTTATCTTAAAACCAAATAAATTTCTGTTTGTTTGTTTACTGGAGTGATAACGAAGGGGAAACTTTTTGCCTTGATTACGTTCCTTCCATAAATTTGCATTACAAAGTCGGTTTACTATAAATTTTGACGAATTAATATTCTTTAAAGTTCTGTTTTTTTTTTTAAACGCTGTTAACATTTAAAAAAGTATCTCCAAAACCGGCGGTTTGTCTTTATTTATCGTTCCTGTTGTCTTAACAAGTAATCCTCATTGGCATAACTGGAATTACAAACGCGTTTACACAGAAATTTACATATTTTCCATACATATACATGAACATAAATGAAAAAACCGAAAATATTTACATAATGAAAATTGCAGATGCTGAAACCCAAGTGGAAAACAACGACCGTTTTTTTTTTTTCAAAAAAAAAAAAATTGAAGTACTTAAAGGCAAAATTATAATAATTCCTAGTGGGCAAACATCAGTTTATGCTTGAGTCGTTGATCATAGATTTCATTTTCCAGGTAAAAATTCAATAAAACGCTGTGCAATATACAGAACGAAAAACATTGTTTGTGAGAATTTATATCTCAGGAAATTAAAAACCAAACGCGTTCGAAATCTGTGAATAAATTGGTACTTGTGAACTGGACCAACACACTGGCCAAAGTGAACTCGTTTATTTGTTATTACAAAAATCTCTAAATACACCTACCAATGAAAAATAATACGTCTTTAATGTATTAAAGGTGGTAGAAATCAAATAGAAAAAAGTGAACGGATCTAAATATAACTATAATTGGTTGCATACGTTCTAATAATACGTCATAACAATGGATACTGGACTGTCAGGATGTGAGACTCTTGTTCCAAATTTCATGCCAAAAAGCGTCCACAAGGAAAGAGGGTCTAGTGTTCACGTGACGATACCAAGTGAACAATTCCGCAAATGACTGATAAAATACACTATTTAATTAATATTTAGTATCCTTGAAGGCGATAGACGTCACCCACAAGGCCCGTCTTCATTGTGGATGCAAACATATGACATGCTGACACCCTCTTAGTCTAGTATCCACAGTTATGAAGCTATGATCATCAAATATATCTTTGATTTGAATAGTTGGTTACATTTACGTATACATTATAAAATGTTAAGGGTCAAAAGCTACACATTGAAGGTTACGTTAGGTTAGGTTACACCACACAACAGGTACAAATGTTTAGGTATAATACAAATATAAATATGATTTCAATTCGTATTCAAATTAAACAACTGTTGATCCACACGAACCTAATATTCTTATTGGTCTATCGTAATTTTTACTAAACGAGAAAATTGCTCGCAAACGTTTAGTGCAAATCGATCAGTAAAATAAGGGGATTACAGTCCGTATCCCAACTCATTTAGCCATTAGTAAAATAACATACAGCAAATTACCATAACAATGTATTGTTATATTGTCTGGCCATATATGAATAACCAGTTTCGAAAACCCTATTACCTTTATCTGTATTCAATCCGAAGTATTAGAACCCACTATCTATTATTTTAGTGGAACTAGTTTATTCGATTTACATGTAATTAGATATTTTTTTTAAAGAATTCCTTAATTACGTAAATTAACTACTTATAAAAGCCGTTAGTTTTCCTGCAAATTAACAATTAGATTGTCCTTAATTACGAATCGAAATTGTATATAATTCTGATCTTATTTTGAAAGTCGAAACGATTTCAGAAACAAACTGCTCATACATGTGACTTTATTACAATATTAACATCAACAAGTCGAAAGCTTATCTTGTCAGGACCGTTTCAATTAAATTCAAAAATTTTGTGATCACTTTAAAAAATGCCAATGGTAAGAGAAATATTTCAATACACTTTTTTCTTCTCGGAAAATTGAATCTCGGTTTGCAAAATAATTTGGATTTTCATTTTCAATAAAATAAAATAAAGCGGTTTCTTGTTTCCAGTCGATTCATATATTCGAAACCAATGCTCAATAAAGTGAAAAAAATCTCATTATTAGATATATTGTTTTGCTTTTTGGACAAAAGAAGAAAGGGCTAAAGCACTTTCCACGAAAAACATTATTTCCTTTATATTATTTATTTTTTGCTATGAATCTACTCGTAAGCAAATATAAACAGACGGAATGAAGTCAAAAGGCGTAGGTCCGAAAGTTAATGGAGGCTTTTTACGAATAATAAAAAATTGACGTGGTCTCATTTTTCGTTTAGGAAGAAATTATTCCCGTCCGGGAATTAGAACGAAAACTGGGGATGTATAGTAGCCATTCCGCTCAAATTGTGATTAATAGTCATCCTTTTTTTTTTGCTAATTTAAAACTAAAATCAAGTCACTGCAAAAACAAACAAACCTGAAGAATAACAATAGCGCTGAAAGGTCGAGGTAAATTACCCGCCATTATTTCTTCCAATTACCACTGAAAAGCTAAAAGGTCAACAGCGGCACATTTCGAAACGTTGATTTTGCGGGCAGCTATATTTCCTACGCATTAAAAGAAAATCAATTAACTACTTGTTGTTTACGACACAATTGCAACCATTCCTACATGTTCTTATCGAAACTGTTGCAAACTCTATAGATCCGCTGTATAATTTCTTTCAAACCAGGTATTTCGCATATCAGACCAACCGAAAACATTACGGAAAAGCGAAATTTACCCAAACTAAAAACGAAATAAATAAATGTGACATGAATCCCCTAAAAGAATTGGTGGATTCACCAACATTAGCTGTTATTTTACCATAAAATAATGTTTATTAGTTATTAGATGTTCCCGATGTCACGCATTGATTTTGCTTAAGACCTCCCTGTTCTTTTAAGAATGTGGACAGTATCACAATGTAAACCATTAACAGCTTTTCGCCTCCTACACGTGAGCCTTGCAGCCAATCGTCCCGCGCTATTTTTTAATGAATGTAGAATACTGAGATCTTCAATTTGATATATGGTACACGTACCTACGACGTATCCAAACCTAGATATTGATACTTCCCAATTGCTATTATACGAGGGTGGATTGATAAGTTTCCGGCCTAACCAAGAGATGACGCCACTAGGCCTACCTTGAGGTGACATTCTATAGTACCATCCTT
>NW_020440213.1:5956-7566 GCF_000699045.2 Agrilus planipennis | reverse complement strand
CAAACCTCAATAAAAATTTTCAAAAACATTCCACCCCTTCTAAAATTATTTACCGACCTCTGCCCTATATAATGTATCCTACGATGAAACCTATTGATTGTTTAATTGTTTCCTTTGTCTAAAGTATCCTTAAGTAAATTAAAAACCTCTCCCTTTCGCCTTTCTTCCCAAATGAGTCTACAGACCGCAGTAACTTCCAAATGCTCAATCACCTCCCTTACCCTTCGACCCAATTTGGAGAGTTTGTTATTCAAAATAGCCCTCATTCCTCTCTTAAACAAATTTCTGACTGTCAGTTCCTAGAATATCCTTGAGATATCTAAATTGGCATTCCTTCAACGTGTACTCTATATCAACTGCTTCCAGTTCCTATCTCCGAATATACTTACTATTAGGATTATTCCTTGCTACCCCTAACGCCACTTTAACACCATTACTGCATACCGAAAATGATTTAGTTCAATTCCGCTTTCACACAACTCTGTTTGATTTTCTTGTACATATTTCAAATATGTGTAGGCAGATGCCTAGTCTCGTACAACACCCTGAATTTTTTACAATGTCATTAAACTCCCAGTACGTGATACATACATTCGGACGTATGTACGTTGGTGTGTATTACAGTAGTTACATTTATAGCTCTAATAGTATATTCAGAAACACACACGTAATAATTATTCAAATGATAGAAACAGCAGATGTTTTTCATCACATATGCATACATTTAAACGTCTCACACACAAACAAATATGTGCAGAGTATTAGACAAAGCAACTTTGCGGTGGTATGTATCGTAATACCTTCACAAAATGCTTTATTCGAAAACCAAGTTTGATTTAAATGCGAAACAATTATTTTTTATAAACTAGGCATATGTATTCCTTACAAATTAAATTAAGAAAAAAAAAGTAAATTGTCGTGAAAGGTAAAAGGCAACGGGGGATTTTCCACGGCTTCGGATTTTTCAAAAATTTCTATAAAACTCAATTTCTTTAGCTGGCTGCTTTGGCTGATTATATTACAACAAAAATAACTTATTTTTTATAACTCATCTCTGTAAGTACTTATTCTAACTTCTAAACGAAACGAGATATCGACTAAAAATTGGCATACAGTGGAACCTGTTTATGTCAAATCTCAAAACCTCCATTACTCGAAACCTCAACCCTCTAATAGTCGAAATAATCAGTGAGTCCCTGCAAGCCATTTTGGTACATATTTTCCTTCTATAACACGAAAAAATTAAATTGGACCTTTGTATCTCGAACATAGAAATGTTTTATTTTACAACCTTTTTAACTCGATAATTTGAAACTTATTACGCCTACGGTTTAAAGAAAACTAAGTTATCGACTTTAAGGATTTTCCAATGTAAGTACCTATACCAAATCTACAAGTCGAATCAAAATCCACCAAAGTTAAAAGCTTAATAACTCGAATTTTTTGGCGTCTCCCTTTATATTCGAGTTATAGAGGTTCTACTGTATTATAATACGTTAATCATCCTTAACCAAAAATCGCATTTAACCATAAAAAAGGGGGACGGCAAGTTTAATTCTACCTATGTTTATGAGATATTACCGCCAAAAACAGCTTTGCAGGGAAATAAC
>NW_020440213.1:3662-4600 GCF_000699045.2 Agrilus planipennis | reverse complement strand
CTAGCAAGGAGATCGGGCTGAAACTATAGCTACAAGCTATCCAAGGATGGTACTATAGAATGTCACCTCAAGGTAGGCCTAGTGGCGTCATCTCTTGGTTAGGCCGGAAACTTATCAATCCACCCTCGTATAATAAGAACCATAACTTATATTTACGTAGACGAGCATGGGTTACTTAGAAAAGTCAATAACAATTTTTAGATAGTGCATTCATCTTTGCAAATAACATAGACGAAGTTAGTGTGATAAGTGTACAAGCGATAGAGTAAACATTAGACTATTTTCAAGTATACGCTAATTGTCCACGTCAGCCATTGACCTTGACTCCTCGAAAACGAATTAGTGAATCGAAAATGGTACGCTGTTTGGACAGAACAATTACGAAATTCGCGGAAAATAGCATCAATATATTTGCTGGCAACTTATCGCAATTCCCATTTTCAAGCGAAACAGTTATTAGATTGCCGATCAAGTGAGAACTATGAATTCCACAAAAACCGCGTGTTGCCCCCTAATTATCGCTTAAACTAGGGTTGTCATCCGTCCGGGTTTCCCCGGATTTGTCCTAGTTTAGAGGGCATCCGGGGGGGGCTTCATTTGTAGTCCTGGTTTAAAAATTTAAAGTCTTGGGCCGCCCGCCACACACGTAAAAGAAATCTAACTGATTATTAAAACAATTTGTAACAAACTGTAATAAGAGTAATAAGAATACAGACCACTTCGAATTATTTTATAAGATTCTGTTTTGTTAGGTACATTGAAAATGATGATAAAGAATGACTAAATTTAATTTTAAGGTCTGAAAATAAATAAAAGGGTGATTTATGACATTTTCAACTGTTTTTTGTTACACTGACTATGTTTAAAAAAACCTGTTGACATGTCCGGGTTCTGGACTCTAAAATCCGGGGTTTTCACGCGTCTTGTCCTGGTTTCCA
>NW_020440213.1:0-2290 GCF_000699045.2 Agrilus planipennis | reverse complement strand
AGTAATCTAATCTAGGTCTACCTCTACCCCTCCTAACTCCTGTTTCTGCCTCTAATATGTCTCTGACTAGACCTTCATGTCTGAGAAGGTGTCCTACTAACCTATCTCGTCTATTTCTTATTGACTTCCATAGATTCCTCTGTTCTATTCTTTATAATATCTTTATTTTTAACCTTCTCTATTCACGGTATCCTCATAATTCGCGTTTAACACCATATTTCGAACGCTTCTAACATTTTCTTTTCCGTCGCGCCCACCGTCCATGTTTCGCACCTGTTCAGCGCCGTGCTCCAACCATACACCTTTAACAATCTTTTTCGAATTTCTAAATTAACCGTTCGCGAGCATAGAAGTGACTTCTTTTTATTAAAGGCGACTCAACCCTGCCCTACCCTCTGCTTTATATCCCTACTCCTCCGTCCGTCCTGACTTATTTGACTTCCTAGAAACCTAAAATCAGCCACTTTTTCTAATTTTTCGTCTCCTATCTTTATATTCGCTCTTTCCATACTTTTTCATCCCTTTCATACCATTATTTTTGTTTTACTTTTATTTATTTTCATATAGTACTGTTTTGTCAATACCATTTCCACTTCATTTAAAGTTAATTTCTAATTCCTCCTTGCTAGAAGCTAATACTGCTATAATCTGATGTGTTTCTAATATTTATTAAGCGACAACACTGTAGTTGATTTTCTGTTTGTTTTTTTTTAACGTTACTAGGTACTACCTTCACGGTTTGATCGAAATAAGAATCTATTTTGGTGACCAACCGCTGTAACCACACAAGAAAGAAGCCATTGCCCTCTTGCACTTGCTTTAAACTCAAAATGTACAGTTTTTATGCTAACTATACATCCACCTACTTTTTTTAAATTCTTACTAACAATCATACGGTGTTGCAATAACATAAAACATGAATTAACATGAGTTGAATTTTAAAAGAAAACCGATACGGAAATAATGACTAATAAAATAATAAAAAAGTCACAATCACTTTAGAATGTATCCATGAATAAATCTACAATACATATGCAGATATGAATAACATACGTTTAGATATAGGCATCAAGTTACTAGCCACAATCGTGGTTGAAACCACATGAAAATCGGTGAATCAATTCTCACAGTGAATACGAGCCCTTTCTCATCGTTAATCGGGTTGGTTTAGTCGCGCAAATTAATGTCTTTGGCCATGACCTTACGAGGCTTTTATTACAAAAAATAAAATACAGGACTGTTCTCTAAAACAGTAAAAAATTCACTGATTTTCTCAGTGAAATAAAGTCACTAATGAATCGATGAACACCTGGTTACTTTTTACAATAAATTGCATGAGAACAGGAGAATTGTAAAATAGCCCTCCTACATTGGAGTGTAGGTCGATATGATTGCTGTCCCTCAGAATTTAAAAATAGTACTACAAATATGCACCGGATAGTGATTTTGTCGAGTACCGAATAGGCCAACAAAACTACTACAGTTAATGGTTCATGTCTTCATTCTGACGGGCTTTGCATTAAATACTACCCTCCCTAATGTATCAAATCACATTAAGTCCCGATCAAAATGTCATTTAAACCACTTCAATTTTAATTTTTGGTTGGCGAATTTTCAACGAGATGGTTAAGTTGAAACCATTCAAACTAGTTTGTAATGCTTTTAAACACCAAAAGTCTGCATGGTACAAAATCACACCAACAACTTATCGTTCATCAAAACCTAATAGCTGGCTACTGAGAGACATATTAGAAGCAGATGCAGGAGTTAAGAGAAGTAGAGGAAGACCTAGATTAGATTACTGTTCACAAATAGTTAAAGATAGGAGATGTTCTAGTTTTAGGGAAATGCGAAGATTAACTCAGGATAGGAAACAATGAAGGTATTTTCAGGAGGGGACTGACGATCTTGTGACGATGATGAATCAACAAGCGATAGAAATTGTAACAGTTTGGCCATACTGACGTATTTTTGTTACTTTAAACAAAAGAAGTATACCGAAATAACGAATAATTTAGTATAGTAATCAGTAAATAATACAAATTAGGACCTATCTCAATACAATCTTAATTAACAATTAGGAGTAGTTTTTTTGTTATACTTAATAAACTATTATTGCTCGTTACCCGGGGGCATTATGGGGTACCGGGCCAAATCCTATAAAAAGTGAAGGATCCGCCGAGTGCCGAATCCAAACCGGGTACCCAGCTCATTTCGAATTACTACCAAGATGGTGACAATAAAACAGAAGGATATAAAATACTACAAATGGCGCAGTAAACGCCATCTG
>NW_020440212.1:876716-877582 GCF_000699045.2 Agrilus planipennis | reverse complement strand
ACGTGTTTTGGCAATTTTTAAAAATCAACCCTTAAGGATGTAATGTTGTTGCTACGTTTGCATTTGAAATCTAAGATGACGATATTACATAAAATTAAAACGTTGTAAGGGTGAATTGGGAGTTAAAAGGTTTTATGGAGAAACAATACTAATTTCTGCGAGCGAAGCGGCGGGGAGGAGCTAGTTTGCAATAAAAAGAACAGTGGTACATTTAACAAATAAGCAAAAATTTAAGCTTCTACAACTAATTATAAAGCCCTCGAGTATAAAATGTGAACATCATCAACACGCCAAAAACTCAGTTTGATAACATGACACCACACCGGAACAACTTCTTCACGTGTATTCTGCTTCACGATTAAGCTTTACCGTCGCTTCTCGTCTGGGTAATAAAAATACATCCCCATAAATTAGCATCAGTTTACCGACTGATAAATTGCGTCTACGAATATATTTTCAAAAAAGAAATAAGCTAATCTTAACTTAACGTTTTGAGCAGGTTTACCGACTGCTTTCTCTCTATGATGACTTAATTTTTGTTAACTTATTATTTGGCAAACAAAAATAATAACATTGTAATAAACCTCCTTTCGTTGATTTTTGAAAACCTAGTGTTTAAGTATATAATTTAATCATAGATATAAAGTTTTTATTACTAAAACGTTAACTGCTGTTGAATATTGTAGCGAGCACGAGCGTGTTTGTGTGCGATCGGGCATACGTGTGTGTGAGCGGCTTATCGATTCGCCGACTAGCCGCGGGCGCCTTTCTTCATGTGCGCCGTATTTGTAAATGTGTGTGTCGTACCTGCGTTCTGGGAAAGCAGTTAAACAGTTCAAAGAAAAAATAAACTATCCGGATGTTTC
>NW_020440212.1:870151-871712 GCF_000699045.2 Agrilus planipennis | reverse complement strand
ATAAAGCCCTCGAGTATAAAATGTGAACATCATCAACACGCCAAAAACTCAGTTTGATAACATGACACCACACCGGAACAACTTCTTCACGTGTATTCTGCTTCACGATTAAGCTTTACCGTCGCTTCTCGTCTGGGTAATAAAAATACATCCCCATAAATTAGCATCAGTTTACCGACTGATAAATTGCGTCTACGAATATATTTTCAAAAAAGAAATAAGCTAATCTTAACTTAACGTTTTGAGCAGGTTTACCGACTGCTTTCTCTCTATGATGACTTAATTTTTGTTAACTTATTATTTGGCAAACAAAAATAATAACATTGTAATAAACCTCCTTTCGTTGATTTTTGAAAACCTAGTGTTTAAGTATATAATTTAATCATAGATATAAAGTTTTTATTACTAAAACTTTAACTGCTGTTGAATATTAAAAAGTAATGCTTCTCTAAAATATTTTTTTCTTAGGCAGTTTTGCTTAACACTGAAAAACGTTGATAGAGATGAGCAATGTAAGATCAAGACCAAGATTGTCCCAATGTTGTTATTGGTATTGGTCGTTCTCAAAAACTTCTAGTCTTGGTATCGGTCTTGGTCTTGCTAATATTGTCTTGGTCTTGGTGTTGAGCTTGCGTATCTTTTATATATTTTAATAATTCCCGTAACCACAAATTTTCCTATTTACCGACACAATAACCGTCTTAAATGCTGAAATATTCTGTCATACATGCGAGCTTGTCATGAAAATAGTGTCGATGGTTGTGAGGGTTATGAAACTCCAGAACTTATTATCCTTCCTCCAACGCATAAACTGACACTTCCTCCAGCACACAAATTGATCTTTTAGCAAAAAAATTGTACAAGGTACTTGAAAGAAGTAAAAAATATCGAAAAAAATTAGTTTGTCTCTATATTTTAACCATGTATAATGTTATCCAGGAGCGAAGACCATTTACTTAGAAGATTTTACTCTTGTATAACCTTTTTTGTAAAGAGTGCCAAAGTTTCTTTTTTTATTTAGTGAAGCAAACTGAAAATATCACATACTAAAATGTTTTGTTCAAAGAAAAGAATATATTAAAGTTGCTTCAAATAGTTTAACTCATAAACCCACCGGAACTAATAATTTTTCGTTTAGTCTTGCGTATTTGGTCTTGGCTTTGGTTTTAGTCTTGGTCTTGTCCGTTTTCGGTCTTAGTTTAGTCTTGGTCTTTTTCGTTAGCTCTTGGTTTTGCTAGTATAAAGACAGTCTTGATTTTGGTGTTAATGGCATTTTCGCAAAACCAAGACCAATTTTGCTCATCACTAATAGTTGAGTATTTCCTAGTGAAGCATCATCACTAAAAACATAAATTTATAACCAGATCCACTTTTAAAACATCATGAATATCCAAAATACTTCACAAAGAAAACTAAACTTTTATGACAATGCAAGAAATATAATTTTCGAATGTAAATGACTGAATTTTCCGTAGAAATAGTGGAATTTATTAGGTAGGTAACAAGTTTCTTAATTATTACAATTAAATTTGTAATATCAACTAAAATACCTAGTAAATTT
>NW_020440212.1:868064-869890 GCF_000699045.2 Agrilus planipennis | reverse complement strand
AAAACAGTGATCAAGGACCATTCCCGATAGGACGAAATAACGCCACGTTTCGGTTTTATTCCACCCTTATAATTTAATTCCAAAATCAACTATTGAAACTGTCATTTGTAAAATTTTTTGTAGTGTTTTTAAAGCTATTTTATATCATCAACATGATCCATGTCATCGTCACAAGGGGGTTTAATATGATTAGAAAAGCACTTCTACTCCTTCCTATTTTCAGTCAGAAAACTAGAGCATTCCACCTCTCTATATACTATTTGCGAACATTAATCCAATCTATTTTTTCATCTGCCCCTGCACCAGTTTGTAATACTTTTGATTTCTAAATCTCTAACTAACCCTTTTTATGTCTCATTAGATGTCCTACTATCCTACTAACTCTCCTTTTCCATGTTGACTTCCATAGCGAGGAGACTCCCAGATGAAAATACTTTTGTTTTTTAAGAATTCCTTAATAAAAGTGCAGTTTACGACACCTTCTTTGATGTTAACTTCAAATATTACAATGCCAATACCAACATACAGGTCTTACGAAGGAAGCTGGCGAGCGGTCGCGCAAGTACTTGCCCATTTATGACCTATTTGGGTAAGTCACTTGGAACCGATACACAAATAAGCTTTCAGTAGGCGTAAATTATAGTATTAATAGAGATAGGACAGTAGCGTACTAGAAAATAATGTAAAAACATGACTTATCAAAAAGAAACTAAATGACCAAACCCTGTAGAAGCAGGCAACAATCAGGTTGACTACCAAACTCACTCACTTCGTTCGTCTTGTCTTTTCCTACCGTAAACACTTGATCCTAAGCATATCTGTCAAAGAGGAATTTTATCAGTTTGTGGACCCAAGTACAAAGATGGTGTTGTAACCTGAATATCCGTCCCACTGATAGGGAAAAGCCTTGAAATCGATGAGAAATTGCTCAACTTCTTCGCTTCTCTTTGAGGAAAATATTTTTTTGTCATATTTTCTTTCAACACGCCCTATATATATATATAACGTACCTAAACTGCCAGTCGGAACAAAAATGAAGAAATTTTCGCGAAAATGAATTCGGCTTGGAATGTAAAGCACGCTCTTGGAAATTAAATCACACACTTTGAGTGTTTTTCTTCTTCCTCGTCCTTTATTGTCAATGTGCGGAATTGTGCGACGCTACATCCTGATTGGACGATCCGAGGGTTGCTATAACAGCGCACGAGATCAAAAACGTACGATTGGTTAATCTTCAAAGCGGGCGGAGTTAAAAATTTCATTGTTGTTCGCTATATCGAGCGTTTAACTGAATTAGTAGTGACTAACTGAATTTGTTTGGATTAAGTGCAATCAGTTTGCTAAGTGGTGAAGATACGGTATCGGATTTATAGTGCGTGAAAAAGGAAAACAGAAACAATGCGTGGAGTGAGAAAGTGAAGTGCAAATTTTGAAGATAATCGGAAATGGGGAGTTAGTAAAGTTATTTATTTAAATGAAACTTCTTCAGTCAATATTTCTGTAGAGGCATATTCATTTTTTTTTTTGAGAAATTTGAGTCACTTGATTTTTATAATGGCAACGGATTCGGGTTAATTAAAAATGTATGATCATTTTTTACGTTTTTGAGATTTGATACCAAATAATTGATTATTACATGATTATTACTAGACAAACCGCCCCTTCATTTTATAAAATTTTCATCAATATCCAAAAATCTTGGCAATTTTTGATGCTATCATTTATTTTGATTTTAAAATTTTTGGTTAAAAAAAAAAACAAACGTCAATCAACGAAATAATAGGGTAACGAAAATATGATTTTTACTAGTACCTCACTTACCGCCA
>NW_020440212.1:863769-865729 GCF_000699045.2 Agrilus planipennis | reverse complement strand
ACCCTACGCTATCCTTTGCTTTATATCCCTACTACTTCTTCTGTCCTGACTTATCTGAGTTCCTAGATACTTAAGGGTTGTACAATGTACGGTCTGAATTCTAATTTGATATTCCCCTTTATCTTTATAAGAAGTAACATTTTGGAAATCCAAAATAATGGCTTATGCAATTTCTTTGTAGTGATTTCAAATGTACAACTAATGTCTTTATAAATCCGTTAGAAATTCATTTCATCATCAACTAGTCATGAAATTCTAGTTATATGAAATTAGCCGTCACCATCCCTTAGTGTCATCAGAAGAATTTCTGTTTTGCGAATATGTATTAAGTGTATGTACTTAAACTATCAAACTTTTATTCCTTCAAAGAATATCCCAATCCAATATTACAAATCCCTTTTAATACACAATTAAAACCAAAAAACACGTAACTAATTGTTTATTTACATGAATTATTTTAGTTGTTAAAACAATTTCGTTCAAGTGCCTTCTGTTTCCAGATAAGAACATAATTTACTTTACATTTGAATATTTTGTCCATCATTATTTATCTGAATATATGATAATTACACACTTTCGAAATCAGAATAAAGGGAATTTCAAATAACTGAAAGTAAGAAGGGTAGTGCTCCATTAGTAGTGCTAGTGGCGAGGATGCTGTTGTGTAATAAGAGAACTGCATCGCTTTTAGATGCATCTGTACATCACTTATCATGACAGATGCAAGTCAATCAACTGCATGACAAAAAAGAGAATTTTCATGCGTTTTCAGCGATGTAGGTACATCCCATATTGATATAGAAAAGAATAAAGACACAGATATCGTGCTTGCAGCGTCTTGTGGCAATCGTCCTAAGCCGATCCTGTCTACACCTTTTAACTGGTATTAGATTGAGGAGTGACAATAGATATTATCACACTCATTTACTAATTATAAGTGCCCGATCATCATTGTCAAGGAGCTGTTATTTTGACTTAAATGTACCAATTTTGTTATGCAATATAACCTAACCTAGCCTAAAGTAATCTAATTCACAAAATAGGTACCTATAATAATTTTTGTGTGTTTATATAAAGCCGTAACAGACTCTGAAAGACTGAAGAATTGACAATTTCAATATCATGGATTTGGAAGGACCGTCGGGTTCATCAAGTGAATCACTTTCGCCACAGTTCGTGCAGCAGGACGTCAATTTTTGCAACCCTGTTAATATTTACGGGGAGAATTTTTTTTACCACCCAACGGCGTCGTGCGGCGGGCCGACGAAGAGATACGACTTGGAAGGCGCATATTTCACCAAAGAATTCGATATTCACAAGCTAGATAAGGCGCTGGGCGAGAAACTATCAATAGGAAACGGAAACGATAAAACGGCCGCGGTGGCCTATCATCAAGCAGCCAAGGGCCGAGAATCCTACTGCGGTACGGCTGGCGGTAAAGTAGCGAATAGTGAACTGGATGAAATTTCACCAGTAAGAAAAAGTGCGGAAGATTGCAACAACAAAATCGGAAGCATATACTTGAACAATAATAGCGGTGGTGGTGTTACAAACAGCTGTGGTACAAATAATAATAACAATAACAACAACAACAACAATAATAATAACAATAGTAAAAATAAAAATGAGAATAATATCGTGATTATGAAAAGTCCCAAAGGATTTGGAAAGAAGACGGTGGCGTTTTCTCATGAACAGGTAAACGTTTGACCTATTTATTTAGTATATAAGCAGTGAAGTTTTTGGAGGGTTCATAAGGGGGGCCGTGGCCCCGAGTCTTACAGATATAGTGAGCTCGTTTTCATAAGATTAAGTTTTTTAATTTAAAAAAACTGAAATAATTCTAAAAATTAATCACTATAGCATTAATTAAATTCATACTAAAAATTGGACACTATTTATAGCTGAATTTATATTATTGTCTAACATCATCATCATAAGGTCGTCAGTCCTAAGACTG
>NW_020440212.1:858241-863325 GCF_000699045.2 Agrilus planipennis | reverse complement strand
ACCCTACGCTATCCTTTGCTTTATATCCCTACTACTTCTTCTGTCCTGACTTATCTGAGTTCCTAGATACTTAAGGGTTGTACAATGTACGGTCTGAATTCTAATTTGATATTCCCCTTTATCTTTATAAGAAGTAACATTTTGGAAATCCAAAATAATGGCTTATGCAATTTCTTTGTAGTGATTTCAAATGTACAACTAATGTCTTTATAAATCCGTTAGAAATTCATTTCATCATCAACTAGTCATGAAATTCTAGTTATGTGAAATTAGCGGTCACCATCCCTTAGTGTCATCAGAAGAATTTCTGTTTTGCGAATATGTATTAAGTGTATGTACTTAAACTATCAAACTTTTATTCCTTCAAAGAATATCCCAATCCAATATTACAAATCCCTTTTAATACACAATTAAAACCAAAAAACACGTAACTAATTGTTTATTTACATGAATTATTTTAGTTGTTAAAACAATTTCGTTCAAGTGCCTTCTGTTTCCAGATAAGAACATAATTTACTTTACATTTGAATATTTTGTCCATCATTATTTATCTGAATATATGATAATTACACACTTTCGAAATCAGAATAAAGGGAATTTCAAATAACTGAAAGTAAGAAGGGTAGTGCTCCATTAGTAGTGCTAGTGGCGAGGATGCTGTTGTGTAATAAGAGAACTGCATCGCTTTTAGATGCATCTGTACATCACTTATCATGACAGATGCAAGTCAATCAACTGCATGACAAAAAAGAGAATTTTCATGCGTTTTCAGCGATGTAGGTACATCCCATATTGATATAGAAAAGAATAAAGACACAGATATCGTGCTTGCAGCGTCTTGTGGCAATCGTCCTAAGCCGATCCTGTCTACACCTTTTAACTGGTATTAGATTGAGGAGTGACAATAGATATTATCCCACTCATTTACTAATTATAAGTGCCCGATCATCATTGTCAAAATGTCATCGTTCCGACCTCAGTCTGATCGGCTTCGTGGATAACCGGCCTTAGTAAGTGAGTTTCGTGGGCTTCCCGGTGTCTCGTTGGTTGTTCAGTTTAGCGTTTCAGATATTTAATACCCTTCAAGATTATGACATTTTGTGACAACAGCAACAAAACATTCCCTCATTAACCTCAGGTCATTATGATTTCTTGAGAATTAGTCGTAATAAACGCTATGTCATTTTAAACGGAGTCATTATATCCAAACTTTCCTATAGAGAATTTAATATGAAAACCAAACATTACACTTCAATTACTTCATATTAAGCGGTCGGTCAATATACGCGGAGTCATCATAAACGAATTCCACTGTACGAGATATTTTCAGATAGACCTGGTTGAAAAAAAAATCCACGTTCACGAAATCATGCTTTTTCGCTCGTGCGAGATAAAAAGATTAAATGTCGATAAAGAAATATGGATTTTTTTTATATTCGACGAAAGAAAATGCACATGGAATATGTTTTTTAAAAACACGCATTCATAAAAGTGCAGTAGAATCCGCTTATAATGACATCGAAGAGAAATGACAAACACGTCATACTAAGCGGGTGTCATACAAAACAGTAGTGTCCGACCGAAAATTCGGTTTCGGTTTCGGTCGAGTTTCGGCAAAAAAACGAGTTTAGGTTTAGTTTCGGTTCCGGCGGCAAACCTGCCGAAACTACCACCGAAACCGTTCTCGCGCTCTGCTCTGTCATGTTCGGCGCGTTAAATTCCATCCAAGCGAAGTAGATTAGAAATCATTTAGCATCTTCAAAAGAAATATGAGTCTAGTCTACTATACTTACTCAAATAAACATTTCACCTATTTTAAGTATTTTTAAAGCGCAATTAAAGTATTTCCTTAAATGAAAGGTTGTTATGTTGATTTTGATTTGATTATCAAAATGTCAAAGACTGCACAGCTATGTGATTTAAAGATAAAAAAATAAAACTGACTGATTATAATAACGTTTTCTTTATTTTTCTCTNGATTTTATTTATACATATGTGTTTTTGTGATATTAAGTTTTTTGGGGGACTCATGTACCATGCACCTAGACGGTTTGTAAGCATACGTTGTGACTTAAAACCTACCTTGAAAAGGCCTCAAATTAAGAAGCGAAACGTCGATGTTGGTTTTGCTTTAATAAATCTTGAATTGAACACTACAAAAAAAACGTGTCTAACACGTACGGTAGGGTTTCGTACTTAGTTCTTGCAAAAGGGGTTGGGCTGACAAATAAAGGCCCTTTTTAACACTTTCTTATCCAAAGAAATACTCGAATGTTGAACTGACTAATACAGTCGAACCCACTTATAATGACATCAAAAGGAAATGACAAACACGTCATACTAAGCGGGTGTCGTACAATTAAAGCATAGTCTTAGAAAATAAAGAACTTTCTATTTTGGTTAGTTATTTAGTTTAATAGAGAGAAAAACTACAAATTGTATATATTCATTAACAGAAAAAGAAAAAAAAACGATGAATTGTAATATCAGTATACGAAAACGTTATTATTAATCATTTGGGTCATTATAGCCAGATATGATTTCTTGAGAATTAGTCGAAATAAATAACGTCATTTTAAACGGAGTCATGCAATTACTTCATATTAAGCGGTTGGTCAATATAGGCGGAGTCATAATAAACAAATTCCACTGTACATTTAAAACAAGGCAGTTTTTGTGTCCGTTTTAAAAATTCTGCAGTTTAATGTCCCCCTTCCTCTCATTCTAAAAGTTGTTAATGGATACCTGAATTCCTGAATCACATTTACTTATGTTATGTAACTTAATCGAAGCAGATAGATAGTGTGTGTAATCCCATTCACAAAACTAGAGCTTTACTTTATTGTCAAACACAATTGACGATTGTTACAATATACATATTGTTGCGCGGTAACGCAGTGTGGAATTGTTTCTTTTATCTAGACGTGTTGTTTGCAGAATTACTTTTTCTCTTCCCTTATGGTTACCGTAAATCGGGTAACACGATACAAGCGCCGTAAATCAAAACCAAACTGTTTACATTGCTCCGTCCGCAGACTGCATACCTGTACGTACCTACAGGTATTATAAAGTCGCGAAGCGCACGCGGCTAAATAATAATTAATGAAACCGTTTGTTTCATTGACAAAAGCAAATACACCTCGAAGAATGTTAGTAAACAATTGACAGTTTATCGCGTTTGTTTTCTGTTTTACTTACGAAACGGAATCGATTTTCAAAGCGTTCCGGGAAGAGATTGGTAATTTTCAATTTGTTTCCCTTCAATAGTAATGCACTTTTATACACAAACGTGCACAAAACTGCAATCAAATAACAATTCTATTTTTATTATTCAATTAATTATGTATAGTATAATCTATGTACTGTATGTTACTTCCGTCAGAAAGGTAATTATTAACAGCGTACCATTATTTTCATCAGAATGTAGAATCGATCACAGGATTATCATTTTACGCCAATAGATCATTGCATCGATGGATAATCGCGAAGGACTTCGCTGTTTACGAACGTAAAATCCTTTTGTTCCTTACTTTCTCTAAATATTCGGAGCATTTCCCTGACCGCAAAATTGAATAGTATATAAATTTCGTTTTAAATACATATGAATAAAACACTGATAATAAATAAATTTTAACTTCTGATTAGTGTCCGACCGAAAGTTCGGTTTCGGTTTCGGTCGAGTTTCGGCAAAAAAGCGAGTTTCGCTTTCGGCGGCAAACCTGCCGAAACTACGACCGAAACCGAAACTGCGTTCGGGAGTTCTCGCGCCCTGCTCGGTCATGTTCGGCGCGATAAATTCCATCCAAGCGAAGTATACTATACTTACTCAAATAAACATCTCAGCTATTTTAAGTATTTTTAAGGCGCAATTAAAGTATTTCCTTAAATGAGGGGTTGTTATGTTGATTTTGATTTGATTATCAATAAGTGAAAATGTCAAAGACTGCAGAGCTATGTGATTTAAAGATAAAAAAAATAAAACTGACTGATTATAATAACGTCTTCTTTATTTTTCTCTCAAAACATGATCCTCATAAGGAAGTTTTAGTTTCGGTTTCGGTTTCGGTCGTAAAAACCAGTTTCGGTCGGACACTATTTCTGATGTTTATTTTTACCTTGACAATTGTTTCGGCGAATACTAATAGTTTCTTCGAAAGTTATGTGGTAAACATGAAGAAGTCAAAGTTTGGCGAAACAATTGCCTATGTCACAGAAGTTAAAAGTTATTCATCATCATAACGTCGTCAGTCCTAAGACTGGTTGGACACGCATCTGTACTCCTTCCTATCCTGAGCTAATCTTCGCATTTCGCTAAAACTAGAACATCACACATCCTTTACTATTTGCGAATAAAAATCTAATCTAGGTCTACCTCTACCCCTCCTAACTTCCGTTTCTGTCTCTCATGCCTGAGAAGGTGTCCTATCAACTCGCGTATTATTATTGACATCCATAGAGTCCTCTGTTCTCCTATTGTTTCTAATAACTCTTCATTTCTAACCTTCTCTATCCACGGTATCCTCATAATTCGCCTGTAACACCGCATTTCAAACGTTTCTAATCTTTTCTTTTCCCTTGCGTCCACCGTCCATGTTTCGCACTCGTACGGTGCCGCGCTCCAAACATACACCTTTAACAATCTTTTTCGAATTTCTAAATTAATCGTTCGCGAGCATAGAAGTGATTTATTTTATTGGCAACTCGACCCTGCGTTATCCTCTGCTTAGATTCTTACTAGTCCTTCCGTCCTGACTTCTTAGATACCTAAAATCAGTCACTTCTTCTAATTGTTCGTCTCCTATCTTTACATTCGCTCTTTCCCCACTTTTTCTTCCCTTGCACACCAGTATTTTTGTTTTACTATTACTTATTTTCATAAAATACTCTTTTGTCAATATCGTTTTCATTTTATTTAAAGCTATCTCTAGGTCCTCCTTGCTAGATGCTAATACTGCTATATCATCTGCAAATCTAAGCATACTAATCTTTTGCCCTTGCACATCTATCCCTACAGTTGTACTGTCTTTAATGATGTTGATGGCGTCTTCGATGTATAGATTAAAAAGTAGCGGTGACAGTGTGCA
>NW_020440212.1:840499-854389 GCF_000699045.2 Agrilus planipennis | reverse complement strand
GTAGTGTCCGACCGAAAGTTCGGTTTCGGTTTCGGTCGAGTTTCGGCAAAAAAACGAGTTTCGGTTTCGGCGGCAAACCTGCCGAAACTACAACCGAAACCGAAACTGCGTTCGGGAGTTCTCGCGCTCTGCTCGGTCATGTTCGGCGCGATAAATTCCATCCAAGCGAAGTATACTATACTTACTCAAATAAACATCTCACCTATTTTAAGTATTTTTAAGGCGTAATTAAAGTATTTCCTTAAATGAGGGGTTGTTATGTTGATTTTGATTTGATTATCAATAAGTGAAAATGTCAAAGACTGCAGAGCTATGTGATTTAAAGATAAAAAAAATAAAACTGACTGATTATAATAACGTCTTCTTTATTTTTCTCTCAAAACATGATCCTCATAAGGAAGTTTTAGTTTCGGTTTCGGTTTCGGTCGTAAAAACCAGTTTCGGTCGGACACTATTTCTGATGTTTATTTTTACCTTGACAATTGTTTCGGCGAATACTAATAGTTTCTTCGAAAGTTATGTGGTAAACATGAAGAAGTCAAAGTTTGGCGAAACAATTGCCTATGTCACAGAAGTTAAAAGTTATTCATCATCATAACGTCGTCAGTCCTAAGACTGGTTGGACACGCATCTGTACTCCTTCCTATCCTGAGCTAATCTTCGCATTTCGCTAAAACTAGAACATCACACATCCTTTACTATTTGCGAACAGAAATCTAATCTAGGTCTACCTCTACCCCTCCCAACTTCCGTTTCTGTCTCTCATGCCTGAGAAGGTGTCCTATCAACTCGCGTATTATTATTGACATCCATGGAGTCCTCTGTTCTCCTATTGTTTCTAATAACTCTTCATTTCTAACCTTCTCTATCCATGGTATCCTCATAATTCGCCTGTAACACCGCATTTCAAACGTTTCTAATCTTTTCTTTTCCCTTGCGTCCACCGTTCATGTTTCGCACTCGTCCAGTGCCGCGCTCCAAACATACACCTTTAACAATCTTTATCGAATTGTGTGCATCCTTGTCTGACTTTCTTCCTAATATTTACTTCTCTGCGTTGCTGCCCCAGCTCTTATGTCTGCTAACTAAGCATCACTTTTCTATCTCTGTAACTTATACCTACATTTTTAAGTATATTTAACATCTTGTCCCATTTCGTTTTCTCTATTGTTACCCGTAAAGCTATAATGGTCTCCCGCATTCCTCTATTTCTTCTAAACCCAAAATTGATCTTCCCCTAATAGTTCTTCCGCCTTTTTCCCTTTCTTTTCTGTACAATTCTAGTTAAAAGAGATTAACAGACAATTATACATAGGTAATGTCCATATATAGATACTAACTATAAAAGGAAAATATTTTCCCCTGCTTTTCGTGATAACTGATGTCTTTGTATCAATCAGTTTGAACCTGACGCTCCTAGCCACCTAAGAGACGTGATACCGATACTTTTAACCTATTAGAAAGGAGAAATCTGAACCTGTAAGAGCCGACACAAATTAACGAGAGCAAAATTGCGAACCAGACCAGTCTACTAATTCTACTTGCTCAGCATTTGCCTAATTTGTTACCATCACTAATTTGTAACAACAACAAAAGTTCTTCCTTTAATTAATAGCCGTAACAATTTTAACTTATTTACGTGGTCATTGTTCATACGTATAGCGTCTAAAAGTTTAGACTGTGAAACCAAAGATCAGTATAGTTTTATAACAATTTAACCAGAGGAGGGTTATTATGCCCCACAGAAAACGTAACTATGTTTTACTACTTAGTTTTGAAAGATATAACGGATTTAGGTCCTACCTGAGTTTCATTATCATTATCATAAGGTTGTTATTTCTGAGACTGGTTGGACACACACCTTCGCTTATTCCTATCCTGAGCTAATCTTTGGATTTCCCTAAAACTGAAACATCCCAAATCCTTAACTATTTGTGACCAGTAATGTAATCTAGATCTACCTCTAATCCTCTTAACTCCTGTGTCCAACTAGCCCTTCATGCCTGTGAGAAGGTGTCCTACCAACCTATCTCGTCTATTTCTTAGTAACTTCCATAGAGTCCTCTGTTCTCCTATTTCCTCTAACACCTTGTCATTTGTAACTTTCTCTATCCACGATATCCTCATCATTTACCTGTAATACCAAACACTTCTAACCTTTTCTCTTTCGCCGCATTCACCGTCCATGTTTCCTACCTAAGTTTAATTATTGAAGAAATGACCATGCAAAAATAATGATGTAGTGCATCATCATCATCATAAGATCGTCAGTCCTAAGACTGGTTGGACACGCATCTCCACTCTTTCCTATCCTGAGCTAATATTTGCATTTTCCCAAAACTAGAATAACACACATCGTTTACTATTTGCAAATAGAAATCTAATCTAGGTCTACCTTTACTCCTCTTAACTCCTGTTTCTGGCTCTAATATGTCTCTGACTAGACCTTCATGTCTGAGAAGGTGTCCTACCAAGCTATCTTCCCTTTTTTAATTTCCACAGAGTCCTCTGTTCTCCTATCCTTTCTAATACTGCTTCATTTCTAACAAGACATACGCCTTTAACAATCTTTCTCGAATTTCTATATTAACCGTTCGTGAGCATAGAAGTGACTTCTTCTTATTGAAGGCGACTCAACCCTGCGCTATCCTCTGCTTTATATCCTACTACTGCTTCCTTCCTGAGTTATCTGACTTCCTAGATACCTAAAATCGGCCACTTTTTCTAATTTTTCGTCTCCTATCCTTATATTCGCTCTTTGCCTACTTTTTCTTCCCTTGTACACCAGTATTTGTGTTTTACTTTTATTTATTTTCATACAGTAATGTTTTGTTAATACCGAATCCATTTTATTTAAAGCTATCTCTAACTCCTCCTTGCTAGATGCTAATACTGGTCTATCATCTGTAAATCTAAGCATACCAATCTTTTGTCCCTGTATATCTATCCCTACAGTTGTATTGTCTTTAATGATGTTGATCGCGTCTTCGATGTATAGATTAAAACGCAGCGGTGACAGTATGCACTCCCTCTTTGATATTTACTTCTCTACGTTGCAGCCCCAGCTCTGTAACTGCCTGTTACTCTTTATACTGTTCTTACAAATTATTACAGATGTTCTCAATTCCCTTGTCTAGAAACTACATGAAAGCTAATTTATAATTGAGTCACTAAGACAAAAGAAAAGTTCCGGAAAAGTTCAAATGCCTCATAAGGGATAGTATAAAGTATAAATACAATTTCATTTCGTTCGACACGTAGGTTTGTACGTAGATATCAAGGATTTGTACGCCTAAAGAAAAGATGTACATTGTAACCGCATTTAATTCACTTCGTGTGTGACAAAAGAGTAATGAATAGATATGGTCGAAAACGAGGCCAGAGGGATCGAAAAACACTTCAAATGGATAACGGAAGGGAGATAAAGTGAAGATGCGCGCTCTAGAAATTTAACTCGTCGACTAAAGTTGGATGGTGTAAGAGACTTTCATTCAAGCCGTGATTGATTTGGCTACAATACGTCAACTGCAGAGCAAAAGCTCATTCGTTTTTACGGCTTAACAATGACGACCTTTAAGGTCCACTACACAACGCCAGCGACTTTTTGCTTCTTGGACAAAAAGAATGTGAGCTATTCATGTCATGAAGTTTAAAAAAAATGAACAGTCTTTTACTCTGTGCCTGCGAGTTATTATCTCTCAGAAAAAAGTTAAATCTAACTTCTGGTCTAAATATTGTGGTTTATTATTGTCAGCTCACAAAAATCTTAGTGTTCCATTATTCAGCTATTAGATCTTATATCAAGTAAAGGATAGCGCAGGGTCGAGTCGCCTTCAATAAAANAGCATAGAAGTGACTTCTTTTTATTAAAGGCGACTCAACCCTGCGCTATCCTCTGCTTTATATCCCTACTACTCCTTCCGTCCTGACTTATCTAACTTCCTAGATACCTAAAATCAGCCACTTCTTTTAATTTTTCGTCTCCTATCTTTATATTCGCTCTTTCCCTACTTTCTCTTCCCTTGCATACCAGTATTTTTGTTTTACTGTTATTTATTTTCATACAATGCTGTTTTGTCAATATCGCTTCAATTTTATTTAAGGCTATCTCTAACTGCTCCTTGCTAGATGCTAATACTGCCATATCACCTACAAATCTAAGCATACTAATCTTTTGCCACTGTATATCTATCCCTATAGTTGTCCTCTTTAATGATGTTAATTACGTCTTCGATGTATAGATTAAAAAGTAGCATTGCTAAATGGGGATGTAACGCTTCATTGAAAAATTGTTGTTTGAAAATTAAAAACTGAGTTACAAACAATATTCAAAATCGAAAAATGGAATCTGTACAATGGTCGGAGGCCTCCCAATAGTGACGTCATATTTCAACATTTCAACTTTGTACTCTAGCTTGTGTCGGTACATTCTACATGTTTTAATTGTAGGTGCAATGCATGTGTGAGGCTCTAAACAAACGGGGTGATGTAGAACGTTTAGCTACATTTCTCTGGTCTCTACCCGAATCGGAGCTGGCGAGGGAATCCGAAAGCCTACTACGCGCCCAGGCTATAGTAGCTTTTCACAAAAATTCATACAGACACCTCTATAAGATATTAGAATCGCACTCTTTCCATCCTCGGTG
Organism: Agrilus planipennis; assembly: GCF_000699045.2. Taxonomy (NCBI): domain Eukaryota; kingdom Metazoa; phylum Arthropoda; class Insecta; order Coleoptera; family Buprestidae; genus Agrilus; species Agrilus planipennis. Next base: position 849,743 of record NW_020440212.1, on the reverse strand, counting down.
GCACACCGATCTACAGACTCTTTGGCTCGAAGGACATTATGCTGAAGCCGAACAAATTCGCAAGAGAAAATTAGGTGAGCAGCGAGCCATTTCTTAAATACCTTAGAATAATCATAAATAATTATTCTGCCATCCTAGGTACCGCAGAAATTGACGGATAGCCCTCTATATTTTATTTCAATGGTCGAAGACCCAAAAATGTTCATTTCTCCACAATTTCATCACTTTAGTTAACTGTGATGCAGAAATCTGAAATTTATATATGGAATACTAACCTGACCTAACCTACATATACAAATCTAATTTTTCGTGGAAATATTGTGTTTTAATTTATTTATTTGAAGAATGTTAACCAAAAACATTGACATTTTGAATATCAATTGAAGTATTAGGTTAAATAACACACTCCTATCATGTTTTTGGGTTTTCAAACTTCTTTTTAAATAAGTTTACGTATTTAGTAACTTAACCTAATAATCCATCAATTTTCGTTTGTCAAATGCTTTACTTATATTCTTTAAAACTACTGTTATTTCTTTAAGTTTTATATATTCCTGATTACATCTTTTACCAACCTCTTTTACAAAAGCAAGTACCCAAGTTTGCTTTAAGGTCCCGTGGATAGATATCGCCTTCGAAAAAAGTTTCCGTTACCCAAGACAATTTGGGATGGCGAAGAAACTGTATATTGTTTCAAGGAAAAAAGTAGAAACGCTTTGAAGGAATGCTATGCCCGAAATCATTATCCAACTCCAGATGAGAAAAAAGAACTTTCAGAAAGAACTGGACTTACCCTTGTGCAAGTTTCTAACTGGTTCAAGAACAGAAGAGCTTATTCCTATCCTGAGCTAATCTTTGGATTTCCCTAAAACTGAAACATCCCAAATCCTTAACTATTTGTGACCAGTAATGTAATCTAGATCTACCTCTAATCCTCTTAACTCCTGTGTCCAACTAGCCCTTCATGCCTGTGAGAAGGTGTCCTACCAACCTATCTCGTCTATTTCTTAGTAACTTCCATAGAGTCCTCTGTTCTCCTATTTCCTCTAACACCTTGTCATTTGTAACTTTCTCTATCCACGATATCCTCATCATTTACCTGTAATACCAAACACTTCTAACCTTTTCTCTTTCGCCGCATTCACCGTCCATGTTTCCTACCTAAGTTTAATTATTGAAGAAATGACCATGCAAAAATAATGATGTAGTGCATCATCATCATCATAAGATCGTCAGTCCTAAGACTGGTTGGACACGCATCTCCACTCTTTCCTATCCTGAGCTAATATTTGCATTTTCCCAAAACTAGAATAACACACATCGTTTACTATTTGCAAATAGAAATCTAATCTAGGTCTACCTTTACTCCTCTTAACTCCTGTTTCTGGCTCTAATATGTCTCTGACTAGACCTTCATGTCTGAGAAGGTGTCCTACCAAGCTATCTTCCCTTTTTTAATTTCCACAGAGTCCTCTGTTCTCCTATCCTTTCTAATACTGCTTCATTTCTAACAAGACATACGCCTTTAACAATCTTTCTCGAATTTCTATATTAACCGTTCGTGAGCATAGAAGTGACTTCTTCTTATTGAAGGCGACTCAACCCTGCGCTATCCTCTGCTTTATATCCTACTACTGCTTCCTTCCTGAGTTATCTGACTTCCTAGATACCTAAAATCGGCCACTTTTTCTAATTTTTCGTCTCCTATCCTTATATTCGCTCTTTGCCTACTTTTTCTTCCCTTGTACACCAGTATTTGTGTTTTACTTTTATTTATTTTCATACAGTAATGTTTTGTTAATACCGAATCCATTTTATTTAAAGCTATCTCTAACTCCTCCTTGCTAGATGCTAATACTGGTCTATCATCTGTAAATCTAAGCATACCAATCTTTTGTCCCTGTATATCTATCCCTACAGTTGTATTGTCTTTAATGATGTTGATCNCACCTTCAACGAAATTTCCTTTCCGAGGCTTTGTGTCAGCCCAATCACATATTGTGTCAATACTTATCATTTTATCGTAATTTAAAAACTTGGAAATTGCACGGTACACTATAGGAACTACGATAAATTTTCCCTAATCGGCGCCATGTTTTTAGGCTCCTCCCATTTGACGGATCCCAATACCTTTAACAACCTTTTTCGAATTTCTAAATTAACCGTTCGCGAGCATAGAAGTGATTTCTTTTTATTGAAGGCGACTCAACCCTGCGCTATCCTCTACTTTATATCCCTACTACTCCTTCCGTCCTGACTTATCTAACTTCCTAGATACCTAAAATTAGCAACTTCTTCTAATTTTTCGTCTCCTATCTTCATATTCGCTCTTTCCCTACTTTCTCTTCCCTTGCATACCAGTATTTTTGTTTTACTGTTATTTATTTTCATACAATGCTGTTTTGTCAATATCGCTTCAATTTTATTTAAGGCTATCTCTAACTGCTCCTTGCTAGATGCTAATACTGCCATATCACCTGCAAATCTAAGCATACTAATCTTTTGCCACTGTATATCTATCCCTATAGTTGTCCTCTTTAATGATGTTAATTACGTCTTCGATGTATAGATTAAAAAGTAGCATTGCTAAATGGGGATGTAACGCTTCATTGAAAAATTGTTGTTTGAAAATTAAAAACTGAGTTACAAACAATATTCAAAATCGAAAAATGGAATCTGTACAATGGTCGGAGGCCTCCCAATAGTGACGTCATATTTCAACATTTCAACTTTGTACTCTAGCTTGTGTCGGTACATTCTACATGTTTTAATTGTAGGTGCAATGCATGTGTGAGGCTCTAAACAAACGGGGTGATGTAGAACGTTTAGCTACATTTCTCTGGTCTCTACCCGAATCGGAGCTGGCGAGGGAATCCGAAAGCCTACTACGCGCCCAGGCTATAGTAGCTTTTCACAAAAATTCATACAGACACCTCTATAAGATATTAGAATCGCACTCTTTCCATCCTCGGTGGCACACCGATCTACAGACTCTTTGGCTCGAAGGACATTATGCTGAAGCCGAACAAATTCGCAAGAGAAAATTAGGTGAGCAGCGAGCCATTTCTTAAATACCTTAGAATAATCATAAATAATTATTCTGCCATCCTAGGTACCGCAGAAATTGACGGATAGCCCTCTATATTTTATTTCAATGGTCGAAGACCCAAAAATGTTCATTTCTCCACAATTTCATCACTTTAGTTAACTGTGATGCAGAAATCTGAAATTTATATATGGAATACTAACCTGACCTAACCTACATATACAAATCTAATTTTTCGTGGAAATATTGTGTTTTAATTTATTTATTTGAAGAATGTTAACCAAAAACATTGACATTTTGAATATCAATTGAAGTATTAGGTTAAATAACACACTCCTATCATGTTTTTGGGTTTTCAAACTTCTTTTTAAATAAGTTTACGTATTTAGTAACTTAACCTAATAATCCATCAATTTTCGTTTGTCAAATGCTTTACTTATATTCTTTAAAACTACTGTTATTTCTTTAAGTTTTATATATTCCTGATTACATCTTTTACCAACCTCTTTTACAAAAGCAAGTACCCAAGTTTGCTTTAAGGTCCCGTGGATAGATATCGCCTTCGAAAAAAGTTTCCGTTACCCAAGACAATTTGGGATGGCGAAGAAACTGTATATTGTTTCAAGGAAAAAAGTAGAAACGCTTTGAAGGAATGCTATGCCCGAAATCATTATCCAACTCCAGATGAGAAAAAAGAACTTTCAGAAAGAACTGGACTTACCCTTGTGCAAGTTTCTAACTGGTTCAAGAACAGAAGGCAACGGGATAGGACACCGCAAGCTAATTCGTAAGTATATCACTAAAAACACAGCACATAAGGTACATTTCCACACACAATTGTTCACTTTCAATTGACACATGACAATATGGTACCTAATAGGTAAACTTCTTTATAAATGGCAATTTTTAACAACTAAAACCGAACGTGTCTCTGTCAAAAAATTTTTTGACATTCAGCTTTCTGTCGCATAGAAACAAAAAATGTAATACCAGAGTAATTAGGTATACTTAACCGCACTTTTTTAGCCCTTGATAAAAATATATGTAAAAGTGACCTCCCTCTTCCCACTAAATTATTAATTTAATTCGTCAACTGTTATTATTAACTATGGCTAATTAATTTTATGTCCATTAGTTATTTAAAACGATCTTAAAATTATGCTTTTCTACACATAATAACCTGATTTTAAGTGCATGCTTTTAGAAATAAAATGAACTATCATGGTTACCAATAAGTTTAATGAAAACAAAAAGCACAAGATGTGCACGGCAGTATCATGTCACAATGGCGCGCTTTTTGAATCATTTTTGAAAAGTATAAAGAAATACGTCATGAATACTTATTAATTTATTTTTGGATTTTAAGTTGTTGTTGTTGAACAAAAAAGTAAATCTTTCTGCAGCTTCCTTTACCACAAAAAGCGTCTAAAAGCTATACACATGCATATGCAAAGAGAAGAATGTTAACTTAATACGTGCTAACTAGTGGTTTGTTTCTTTCTCCACACTTGCATTTTATTAAACCGTAGTTTATTGGCGCGAAACTTGCCGACGGACGACTTGTTTTCAAACCAGAAGTCGTAAAGACATTGGAAAGTTTATCGTCCGAAAAAAGGTTTACCGATTTGATGACTACAAAACAATTAAATTTTTGTTAAGATTTCAAAAAGAAATATCACGCCTATTTACTTTCCATACTAAAATAACAAAAGGTTAATTAAATTTTCAAACGAGCAGTCGCAGTGGTTATAAATGATTTTTAGCGAAAAAAATACTATTTCATCCATTTTGTATCACGAAAAATAAATTTTATTTGTAGGCATTTATATGTCTGAGAAAAATAAAATTAATTAAAAAGTTTTCAACGATATTCCTTTTCTTCACAATTTATCTATAATTATTAACGAGCATCACAAGCGAGTTCCTAGCATATTAGGGGATGTTTAAGAATTGCGTAACGCAGTTTGGGATGAAGCAGAACAATACAGGGAAGTGAGGGGGGTCAAGCTACGCGTTACGTAACATTGTTTTTAATAAAATTTAAAAAATAACTATTTTACTAATGCTTCGGGAAAAACAAATCCTAACTTCAATCCAAGATTTGTGCTTTCACTTTAATATTTTACTGATTTTGCGTGGCATTTTTAGGCTAAAACGGTCACATTTCAGTTATGTGAAAGAGACATAAAATTTCGATTTTAGAAAAAATCAGTCATAAAATTCAAAAAATATTAAATTTATTCGTCTCAATTAAGAATTACGTAATGTATTAGTAATATTGTACTGAATTCATAAAACAAGAATTAACGTTGTTAAGATTGATGAGTTTTTTATAAATTTATTTCAGTTTCACTGTATTTTTTAAAAACCCAAAATCAGCATAGCATCCCTTACAACTGGCATCGGGATAACAGGGATCTCCTGGTAATACTGACACTCTAGATTTAAGTACTCTCCATCCTCCCTTCCGTATCCAGGAGTGACTGTTGTATTTAAAATAATAAGTTGCTGCTTCCAATAAAATAATTCCAATAATTATTTTTCCTAACCAAATCAAAATTAAAAATCGGATAAATTACTAGTTTCGCATTAATCGGTCTGTTGTCGACGTATCGTCCTAGATCACATGGGTCATCTTCAGGGGTCTTCCAATGTAGACAGGCTGTTTAAAATACACGAATTCGTTGGTTTCTTAATTCTCTTTCAGATAAAAATCCTAACGATGCCTAGTGAAATCTAGGACAAAACTCGGTAACAAACAAATTAAAGCGGCCCAAGTCCAGAATGTTGATTTTTTTTAAACTTTTAGCTGTGAAAACATACCGATAGATAGAATAAATAGGCAATATGTCGGTAGATTCATCTCCTCGATACAATTGTCCAAAATTTTCGAATCATTAATCGATTCAATGTCATTTAATGAGAGATATAATTAAAAACCAATGAGTTATTTGACTTTGAAATCGCCCATTTATAGTATCACCCTCTGTAAACAGTAAATATATACTAATTTACCAGAGAAATATCGGATCTTCATAGCCCTTTTTTTTCCTAAAATTGGTTTTAAAATAGCGCCAAGTGTATTCAATGGGGCTCTATAGATTCTTCGTATGAAATTGTGACGAAATTTGTACATTTTTGGATTTTCAAGGGGTTCATTGTGAGCCAATTCTTGATCTTTCAACCATTGTTTTCGCAACATTCTATCTTCGTCAGTCATGCCAAATAGACGCTCCCTTTCCCTGACAAAACGACCAGCTATGGACATAGGCTTAACCCCGGGAGTATCGGTAGCCATTTTCGATAATTTATTTTTATATTATATATCAATCGCAATTGAAATAACAATGCTGATAAGCAAACGTCAACATCAATATAGACATAATGATGAACTTTCACACGATAACTTGATATTAATTTGTGAATGTACCGATCCCTTTGCTCCGACCCTGACCTATTTACAATAACAAATTTAGATTTATGTTTCAACATACTGTCCTTTAAGGTCAACACTCATATCGATATTGTAGCATTCCTAACGTTTCTCGGAAACAAGATTCTTCAGTCTCCAAAAACCACTGATTTATCGCACATATCACAACTTTATCTGGCAAAAATCGTTTACTACGCAAGGATTCTTTCAGTTTTATAAACAACCGGTAATCGCTAGGAGTAAAATCTGGTGACTACGGAGGATGCTTAACTAGTTTGAAGCCCGCCTTGTCTACTGATTTGATTGCGTACTTTATCCTGATGCAATCAGTAAGTTCCCCCACGGGTAAATGTCTAGATGATGGCCCCCACCCACCCCCTTTGGGGGCCATAATTCAGGGTGGGTGGCATCGAAAGAGGAGGTCTCTCCTACCACTCTACCATAAAAAGTTCGTGGCGGTCTCACCCCCATAAACAGTTATGGGGGTTGAAAGTTGATTATTTTGACCATTTTCATACACTATAATTCAAATGAAATTCAATAAAAAAATTATTTTCAAGCGGGTGAAGGTGAGGGATCGAAAGAGGGTGGTCACTTGAACAAAACCCGATAACCTAACCTAACCTACCCTATTGATAAAGATATTTAAATAATGTTTTATATAACTTTCTCAATATTTTTATGTATTTTTCATTAGTTTTACCTTTGAATATTGTTTAAGAATGACTATATAAATATTTACATGCCTAGAAATGTATAAAAATTGGCATATTTATTAACTTTGAACCCCCACAACTTTTTATAGTACAGTGGTGGGGGAGACCTCCTCTTTCGACCTAACCCCCCACTCACACCCCCGAAGGGGGTGGGGACCATCATCTAGACCTTTACCCCCCCACGTTTTTCTTTTATCACGTATGACGTATTTAAATTGACATAATAAGCACCTGTAATTGTGACCCCTTTCTGCAGCAAATCTACCAAACTCACATCTTCGGAATCCTAAAACACAGATAACATTACCTCCCCTGCTGATGGTTGCATTTCCAGCGATGGTGAGCCGTAATGGGTCCATTCCTTACTATGTATTTCGGTCTTTACATCGCAACGATGAATCAAGGACTCATTCATTGTTACGACTCATGAAAGAATTTTTTCTTAATCTTGTCTAAACGCAAGTCCTCATTGCTCATTGCTCAACACGCTCCATTTTGATAGTTTCTATAGTACACAGCAGTAGGACGTGAAAATAAATAATTGTTTCGGTTTATAATTGGGCCAAGAGCAGAGCAGAGCAGAGCAGAGGGATCAGCCCTGGTAGGTACATGAAGGGCAAATTGGATTGCATTAATACAAAGAGATAATTTAGAATGACACGAAAACTCCACCCCAGTATTTGGAGGTTACAACCGTAACTGACTACTTCATCCCAGTACCTATGTACATTTTTATTAGTGTTGCAACAGACCTCTGCTTTCACTTCCGCAAATACGGAAGTTCCGCATACATTTTCACATCCGCTTCTGCATCTGGTTCCGCATTTTTATACCGAAACCTTATCGGAACAATATCTTCTTTTGCATCTTTTTGAAAATCAATATATCGGAACTATTTTCCAACTTATATTCTCTTATTAGTTTCATACTTTAATCTAAAAACGTCCAGGACTTTCAGCTCCCCTTAGCCAGTTCTCCTTATAAAAATCATTTCAAAAATATTAATGCAGTTACAGCGTTTATTTATTTTGTATAGTATTTGCTCAGTGGTGTAAATTTTAGGTTAAAATTGCAGTTTTGTGGCTAAAAAGAAGTTCCATTTCGGATTACTTTGTTGGTATTAACGATGTAAGTGCTAAATGCAAAATTTGTAACAAAATATTCGCGAAAAGGGCGCACGACCACTGCATTAAAGAATCACTCCGCTTGCGTTTCCGCTTCCGCAAAAATTTACTATTTGCTTCTGTTTCCGTGATGAAACTTCCGTTGAATCGCTAATTTTTGTTAATTCTTTTACAGAGACATGATGCTCAGTAGCGTGCCATCTATGGGACACCAAAGCAATATACTTTCAGGACATCATCAGGACGCGATGGAGTTAGCTGCCATACAAACTGCAAAAATGTTTGAATCGGCTTGCAATATTACTTCCTATTTACCTTCGAATTACCCAGTAACTTGAATATTTCCTATGACCGCTTACTAAATGCCATTTAAATAATTGTTGTTATTATCATTCTATGAAAGTTATTAGACGCTTCATATTATGTAATTTGTAAGGCGTGAATGTACGTACTAAATAAAAGTTTTAAACTTTTTTTTTCTTTAATTTAATTCACTGCCTTGAGTTTTACGCCTATAGGACACTTGTAGTTGAGAGAAGACCATTAAATTTGAGTAGAGAAAGTGAGGAATTGCTAAGGTGACCATACGTCCCGGATTGGCCGGGACAGTCCCGGATTTTTCTAGAAGCAATATTTGTCCCGGATTGTCCCGAATTTTTGAAAAGGTTCTTATTTTCAATATTAATTTTAAATATATTTCAACTGGAATTTTATGAAAATTAGCAGTTCTTTTTCTGCCTGCCTGGCACAAATGCTTCTACGGAAAGAATATTTTCTTTAATGAATAGCCTTTGGACAAGTGACAAGACTCGACTTGAAATAGACACACTAAAAGCGATATTACTTACTAAAGTTAATTATGAAGAAAATTGTACAGAATTTTATACAATGCTTCAAAGTAAAAAAGACCTACTGAAAAAGATCC
>NW_020440212.1:839745-840424 GCF_000699045.2 Agrilus planipennis | reverse complement strand
ATTTTCCTGCTTTTTTATATCCTTAAATAGTATTTGTAATGTATCATTTTTATTTAAAAAAATATTTAAAAAATCTATTTAATTTATTTAACTTAACTACCCCACCCCCCGCTACGAGGTTCCCGTCACGGATTTGAAATAAAAAAATATGGTCACCTTAGGAATTACTCATACCTAGGATATATGCTGAGTGATAATAATAGGAATGAGGTGCATATTACCAATTAAGTGGCTAAGGGGAGGGCAATTATAGGAAGGATATGAGGGTTACGTCAAAAATTATGTAGATGGTTTGGGTAGGATGGAGGGTAAAAAAACAGATAGAGGTTAAATGCAAGAAATTGTGGAACGAAACGATAAAAAAATAGGAAAATATGAGGATAGGTTGGTGAGGCTGACAGAAGGAAATAGCGAGAAAGAAATATGGAAGAAGGTATTGGAAACAGAAATAGGGGAAAAAGACATTTATTAATGATTTACCATGTTATGTTCAGACAATAGACTTCTTATTAATTTTCCTGTATTCTATAAGTAAAGAACTATTTTCTGTGTTTTTCAAAAATTTAAATTCGGTAGAAATAATTCGAAGTGGTCTGTATTCTGTCGAAACTGCCAGACGCGGATCGCGATTTCGATCTTTTTGGATCTCATCAGCGCGTCGCAGGCAGCTCCGACAGAA
>NW_020440212.1:835779-838949 GCF_000699045.2 Agrilus planipennis | reverse complement strand
AATATATATTTGAGATCCTTACTACAAGCCCTTTCATTTGATATGTCACGCGATAGTTTGCAAAAATTTTCTTAATTTTCTATTGACCCCCCAAAAATTACCCGACGTTCAAAATAAATTATTCATGTGTACTAAATTTCAACTTAATTGGCCTAGTAAATACGGAGCAAATTAACTGTGACAGACGGACAGACGAACACACGAGTGATCCTATAGGAGTTCCGTTTTTCATTCGGACTTACGGAACCCTAAAAAATGTTAACAAAATGTAGAACAGGGAAGGAGAATAGGGAATATAAATATCAGAACAAGGAATAGGACAGATATGGTGTAGGATATGTAACAAGGAGGTAGAATGTCTGAAACATGTGATAGGAGTATGTGAGAATATCGTAGTCGAACTTGGGAAGAATGCTATGAATTGCTGAATGAGGAAGGGGGTAAACTAAGCCGACTGAAGAAATAAGTTTTAAGGAATAAGAGATCATTTTTCTTAGAACAGTGAAAGAGTTCACAAGGTAGGTAGTGGGAAAGGGGTAAAGGTTAATATAGGTGATAAGTGTTAGAAATGTAGAAAATAACTTTATGTTTAATAAAGCTTAATGAAATATTTGTAATTTATTCAACATTGCCTAATTCGTTTTCGATTTTTTTATTGTAATTTCGTACAAATCATCGGCTAGTTTTAACACTTCTTCGGAACGTTTGGAAGCCCTTTTCAGCGCTTCCCAGCATTCATCTTCTCCTGTAAGCGCCCCAACCAATCCACCTGCCAAGCATGCCAATTTTTTGGTATCCCCTCCCAATGATATGGCATACTCCAACGTTTTCCGAAACCAACAATTTGACTCCATTTCGGGAATCGTCTCTTTGCAACGCAAAAAGCAAAAAATCGCTGTGGGCACGCATTCCAAAGCTTTACTACCATGGCCTAGTTCATGTGCAATATACGAGTACTCATCTGATAAATCTTCGGGAACTTTCTGGGTTAGCCGTTCCGAAACATGCAAAAGTTTATTAGAAAAGGGACGATCCTTTTCATTCTCCTCTATGGCTTTAATTTTCGTTAGAAGTTGATTCATAAAATCGGTAACTTCTAAAGAATCTTCGCGGACATGAAGACACTGATGAATGGCGATACATTGAAGTAGTGCACCGTTGATTCCCAATGGATGCGTGTGGGTTATTTTTGAAATATTTCTTGTCTCTTTAATCATGGTGTTGTAATCATCGTAATAATAAAGACTTAATGGTGCAATCATTGTTGCAGCACTGCTTCCAAGCGACCCCATTCCATGGTGACTTTCTTTTGCCGCCTGAAATACGTCGTCTTCCGGCTTTAAAAATTTTAATCTATATAATACCTCCGCTACTGATTCACCATGTACCCTTTTGTCTGTCAAAAAGAAATCGTTTGCCAGTTTTACTCCAATTGCCTTGTAATCAGTGGGTAAATTTTCTAACATCGAGTGTCCCAGACTTCTCATCAAAGATGCAGTGCCTTTGATTTTATTCACGGAATGTTCGAAGTCTTGATCTTCGAAGTGTTCGAGAAGAGTTTTCACAACAAACCTCAGGGCATGGGTCATTGTTTCGTTTTCGAATACCGATCCTAAACAATCACCCAATAATGTGCCCATGAGACAACCTCGGAATTTACTTCTTAGTGAAATACTGGTCATTTGAACAGCTAGAGTGGTTTTGTCTTTTTTCCGTCGTTTTTGTAGAACAGTTTAAAGTCTTTTTTGACCATTTGTAATAACAATATTATATTTATATTTAATGAACCCTTTTATCTTAAATTATTATCTAAAGAACATAAAACTCAAATAAAATCATTTTGTCACATTATCTGTCAAACGATAGCCTTTAATTTTAGTAATTTTAAAATTGTTTCTGCGTACAGAATTCAAGAAACATTTTAATAAATAAATAATTTTTTGATACATAAATAATTTTTAACATATACCTACTGTTCTTGTCTTTTGTTAAAATGATAAAGTAAAAGAAGATGTACAAATGAAGTGAAGAAACTTGCTTTTTCCCTCTGTAGGGTGTAGATATGTTTCAGTCGGTTCCAGAATATAAACCACATAAAATACTCTTAAGACCGAACGCCGCAGGCAATCGATATATCGGTTGCAGTTTTATGCGTCCGAAAGCCGGCAGCCGAGGATCATAAATCATAGCTAACAGGAATAGTGCGCGTTCAAAGTCATGAAACAAGTGACAGCGAAATGAAAAATAGCAATTGCAAATAATCACACGAAATGGTCTGGTCTATGATTTTTTCCATAAAATATTTCACTTCTCAGAAAAAGGTACCTTAACTGAGATGCTCATTGATTACGACAAATATTTTGCCGACATTCAAAAACTGATTACTCTATCAGCATTAATCGGTTAGTCGCTTTAGGTGTATTATTTAAGGAACGACAAGACTAACGAGCGACAGAACCAGTGCAGTTAATTAGGCCAGAAGTTTCAATATTTTTAATTGAAAATAGAATCGGCAACATTCACTATCTAGTGATTCTACCTACCAGTCTGTAATAAGGATGGACGTCTTGTAACCATAATTACAAAAAACAGCAAAAACCCTGAATAGTTGACAAGCAAAGAGAAACGCATTTATTGAACTGTAGAAACATATAATAGTTAACATAGGGATTATTTCGATATATTTAACAACAAACCCTTGTCAAAAATTATTTAGTAAACATAACTCACAATAATGTTCAAGGTAGTCATTAAACGTTTCCGATGAAAACCAAAAACAAGGAAAACCTTCAATTGATATCCAGTAACGTATTTGCCAGTTACCAATATGTTCCAAATTTTTACCAGCTTTTACCATGGAGAAATTATTTATTTAAATCAAATTAAAAAATAATTGGCTGACAGATAATACGCATACCTATTGGGATCCGTCAAGTAGGAGGAGCTTAAAAACATGGCGCCGATTAGGGAAAATTTATCGTAGTTCCTATAGTGTACCGTGCACTTTCCAAGTTTTTAAATTACGATAAAATGATAAGTATTGACACAATTTCGTTGAAAGTGAGCGTGTTTTTAATGCCAATCACATTATAAAATTCGAAAATAACAAATCCGGAAGCTAGCTTTCAAATTCCGTCAAGTTTACTGCCTACTTTTTACAAACTTCGGAT
>NW_020440212.1:821694-834978 GCF_000699045.2 Agrilus planipennis | reverse complement strand
GAGTTTTCACAACAAACCTCAGGGCATGGGTCATTGTTTCGTTTTCGAATACCGATCCTAAACAATCACCCAATAATGTGCCCATGAGACAACCTCGGAATTTACTTCTTAGTGAAATACTGGTCATTTGAACAGCTAGAGTGGTTTTGTCTTTTTTCCGTCGTTTTTGTAGAACAGTTTAAAGTCTTTTTTGACCATTTGTAATAACAATATTATATTTATATTTAATGAACCCTTTTATCTTAAATTATTATCTAAAGAACATAAAACTCAAATAAAATCATTTTGTCACATTATCTGTCAAACGATAGCCTTTAATTTTAGTAATTTTAAAATTGTTTCTGCGTACAGAATTCAAGAAACATTTTAATAAATAAATAATTTTTTGATACATAAATAATTTTTAACATATACCTACTGTTCTTGTCTTTTGTTAAAATGATAAAGTAAAAGAAGATGTACAAATGAAGTGAAGAAACTTGCTTTTTCCCTCTGTAGGGTGTAGATATGTTTCAGTCGGTTCCAGAATATAAACCACATAAAATACTCTTAAGACCGAACGCCGCAGGCAATCGATATATCGGTTGCAGTTTTATGCGTCCGAAAGCCGGCAGCCGAGGATCATAAATCATAGCTAACAGGAATAGTGCGCGTTCAAAGTCATGAAACAAGTGACAGCGAAATGAAAAATAGCAATTGCAAATAATCACACGAAATGGTCTGGTCTATGATTTTTTCCATAAAATATTTCACTTCTCAGAAAAAGGTACCTTAACTGAGATGCTCATTGATTACGACAAATATTTTGCCGACATTCAAAAACTGATTACTCTATCAGCATTAATCGGTTAGTCGCTTTAGGTGTATTATTTAAGGAACGACAAGACTAACGAGCGACAGAACCAGTGCAGTTAATTAGGCCAGAAGTTTCAATATTTTTAATTGAAAATAGAATCGGCAACATTCACTATCTAGTGATTCTACCTACCAGTCTGTAATAAGGATGGACGTCTTGTAACCATAATTACAAAAAACAGCAAAAACCCTGAATAGTTGACAAGCAAAGAGAAACGCATTTATTGAACTGTAGAAACATATAATAGTTAACATAGGGATTATTTCGATATATTTAACAACAAACCCTTGTCAAAAATTATTTAGTAAACATAACTCACAATAATGTTCAAGGTAGTCATTAAACGTTTCCGATGAAAACCAAAAACAAGGAAAACCTTCAATTGATATCCAGTAACGTATTTGCCAGTTACCAATATGTTCCAAATTTTTACCAGCTTTTACCATGGAGAAATTATTTATTTAAATCAAATTAAAAAATAATTGGCTGACAGATAATACGCATACCTATTGGGATCCGTCAAGTAGGAGGAGCTTAAAAACATGGCGCCGATTAGGGAAAATTTATCGTAGTTCCTATAGTGTACCGTGCACTTTCCAAGTTTTTAAATTACGATAAAATGATAAGTATTGACACAATTTCGTTGAAAGTGAGCGTGTTTTTAATGCCAATCACATTATAAAATTCGAAAATAACAAATCCGGAAGCTAGCTTTCAAATTCCGTCAAGTTTACTGCCTACTTTTTACAAACATCGGATTTAAAAAGTGATTCACGTTATATAATAGGTGAGGTGATTCTGAGTGGCAACGATAAAAATTTTCCAAAATGACTTGATAAACACAGAATATTTCATGTTTTTTATAACAATTTTCAGAAATGATATATGCACATCCTTTAAAGTGGACACATAAAATAACAGGTCAGCTGCGAATTCAATGCAATGCAAAGTCCTAATGGACTCGAACGAGAATCCTTTGATAGGACCAGCGCTGTGGCGAATTAAGCACGTCGGAGACCCAGAGTGCTAAGACGAAATTTTGTCCTTAATCTGCTCAGAAGTTGATTCTTTTGCAGTGTAAATTTTACATATGTATGTACCAACTCCAGCGTCCAAACTGCCTTTTTTATTAACTTACTGAACCTATTTTGTCCTTACTTAGGGTTGAATTAAAAAGGATTTCTTGAAATTTGGAGCCCCCCAGGGCCAGAGGCTTTCTCCGCTCTCTCCCTTAGTCCCCACTCGACAGCCCCCCCCGCCCGTGCGTCACCCGGAGTCGAACCGTTTCGGCTCTTGCGCACTGCGAAATGTGCGCAAATCTTTCAAACAGAATTTGCGCTCCTCCACTTATCAATTACTACGCCACTGTGATTAATTGATTACACGCAGTCTCATAAAAATGCGATAGTATATGTGAAAAGTAATCTTGTGAGGGTTCCGTTTTTTCACTTTCAAAATACAGAACCCTAAAAATTATTATTGAATAGAGAATTATTATACAGCGTTTAGTGAAGACAATACTAAAGCCGTATGTACAACTTATACATTCATAACATACGTAGACATACAAAACTACGAAAAAAACTTGGAACAAAACAGACGGTACAAACTAAAATAGAACGTGAAGCAACTCAAGTTAAAGTGACTTAGTAGTCTACGTAGAACGTTTTATAATGATAAATAATCTGCACCTTTCCGAATTAATTTATAATTAGTTTACCTAACTGTCAAGATAAGTTTCTTACCAAAAGAGATTTGTTTATTACCTATTATGTATGCAAAATAAACTACATTCCGTCGACAAAATATTTGCCCATGGAAACAAAAATTGAATTTTCGTACATTTTCCACAAAGTGCCAGTAACCTAATGAAGATGACTACTGAAAAAGATTTTAAGTTAGAATCGTTTCTTTCAGAATTATCAAACATCTATTCGAGTGAATCTGATGCCAACTTAAAGGAAAATATTTGGAAAGATACTAGTTTTTCAGATATCGATCATGCGAAACTATTACTGAAATGTTTGGCTAAATTCCATGCGACCAGTGCACTGTATCAACAAAAGCATCAGACATCTGAAAATGGAATTTCTAAAGCCTGCAAATATTTTTCTCAAGAACCAGCAGAATACATTAAACAAAATGGTATGGCGATATTTAATGAATTGGTCGAATTATCAAGCCAATTTCCAGAAATAAAAATGAAAAAGTCAGAATTTAGAAAACATTTTGAAAAATCACTTCACTTAATCTCGCACAATGAGATTCCAATTAAATTTCAGGTAATCTGTTGCATGATTTCGCCATGGAAGCAGGTAATTTTTCATTATCAAAACAGCAGACCAATAAACTGCAAATTAACCAACTTAACATCGATCTTCTATTCGTCACCTGTTTACGACGTTTTATTTGGAATATACTCCATGACCCTTCGAGAATTTCGAAAGTATAACTTGAACAATTTACTCGATTACTACTACAAATCGTTAGAAAATGAGTTTCTCTCAAACGACTTGATCTTGAAGAACTTTCTGGATTATCACGAGTATCAAAATCTTGTAAGACAATTTATACCACAAATAAAACTATCGGCATCTCTAACAAAGTACCAGATAATTAAAGAATATTATCATTTAAATAATAATAAAGGTGTTTTACTCGACCTTCTGGAAGACTTAGAAGAGTATTTTACTTACAAATCTTGTAGAGTTTTACCCGAAGACGTTCACAAAATTATAAAAAGTAGTTGTGGAGATATACAGTTCGAAATTGTACAATACCGCTTGGAATCAATGAGCAAAACTCTCGGTTACATGGGGGACTACAGTAAATTAATCGTCACCATTTTGACCGCCGAAGGAGAAAAGGTAATCAAATATTTCGCAAAACTATTTCCCAGCAATTCCCCTTTCATCGATACAATACGAGATTCGGAACTCTTCTTGAAAGAAATTTACATGTACACGGATATAATGGATGAAATGGTGCGTTTCGGCATAACTCCGATAAAAGATTGCCTTCCCCAATGCCACTTAGCAATCCATAATGAACTATTAATATTCGAAGACCTAAACGAAGCAGGATTTAGTACAGTTAATCATAGGCGCGTCCTTGACATTAAAGAGAACGCAGCAATTTTAAAAACTGTTTCGAAATTGCATGCGTCTAGCATAATGCTAGAAAAACATATTCCTATTTTAGAAACATTTTCTTACGCGCTTCATGACGGTCATTATGTTGATGATAAGCAGAAACCAGCGCGTATAAGCTTTATGTCAACTGTTAACGCATTGGCATATCTTATCGGGAAGAAATTTGGAGAAAATCTCACTGAATTCAAAAATTATGCATTAAATTTGTACGAGACCTCTGTAAATCTTCTCAAACCAACAAAAAAGTTTCGAAACGTACTGAGTCATGGAGACCTATGGCCACCTAACTTTTTTATCAAATACGACCCTTCTGGTATTCCCACAGACTCTCGACTGGTCGATTTTCAATTGATACGTTATACTGTGCCCGCCCATGATGTTTTGTTTGCCGTATTCTTCGCAACCACTCATGAGCATCGTAAAACATTTTTGAAACATTACCTTGATTATTACTATTCAGAATTGATTAATGTTTTAAAAAGTTACAACTTCGACAACAGCCAAATTATTTCTTTCGACGAATTCCTTGACGGGTGCAATTACATATTGCCCCAGGTAACGTTTCAAGTAGCGGCATGGTATCAAGTTGGACAGGTGTCTCCAGAAGTTATGGAAAAAATCAATCAAGGTGGAAACGACATAATGGAAATCTGGTATAAAGATAGAAGATCGTTTTGCGATTTTGCATATGAAACAGATTCAAATTATAAAGAGAAAACCGACGAAATACTTCAGACTCTAAAACTGATGTTCGAAGTCTATAAAAAAAGCGATAAAAGTAAGCAATGCCAGTACTTGAAAGAAATGTATGGAATACATTGAATGGGCAGTTTTTATTTATCAATTGCAAGATTGTAGCACTAAAATCAACTCGTGATGTATCTGACCGGTGTATCATTATTATAACAAACCTGTACACTTAATTTAAATAAAAATTCCTTTTTCTCTTGTTTTTGCAGGTTAATAAGGCTTTCTTAAACTAAATAAGTTATTTTTAATAATTCATATGTGATATGCGTATTTTGCAACGAATATGTATAAATAATAAGTGGTGTAGCTGACCGAATCGTAGATGTCGCTGACACCTACATACTTTTTTTTTCCTCATCTACTATGTATAAAATCAAATATTATTTAAAATTAAAATTATGCTAAAATATGAAGATTGGAAAAACTTTGGCGGTTGTTGTAGAACAAACANTTTGACTTTAATGACCAATTAATGACCATGGATCATGCTTATGCACCCAAAAAATGTTAAAAAAATACGGTAAATGTTTAATAGCACAACATGAATGACAGATGATTTGAATTTATAATTAAAAATTATTTGAATAACAATTGAATAAATGAAACTGTATCTGAAAACATAGATAATAGATATACAAAGGGTCTGAAACCATTGTGAACTGTTTGTGAACATAAATATCTATGATACTGTTCATAGACAAAACTGTCTAAACCCGTAGACAAGAATTAAACCATAGGTCTAAATCATAGACATGATAAACACTATAAGTGATGTGTGTCTCACTTGTAATCTCTTTTGCAATGAAATTTGTTTTTAGTGATGGTGATGGTGGTGATGATATAAAATAAAAATAAATAATAAATGATGAAATTCCAGCAATTTTAGAGTTTTTATCATCTTATATATATGCTATTCTGTTTGTTCTATAAAATTATGCTATATGTTCTGCATTAATTTCATAAACGTTAAGTAATAAACAATAAAGTAAGCTACAAATGGCGACAAACTTTCACTTTCTTCATGTGGGAAAACTTTGTATCAGAAATTAAAAAAATATATACTTTTTCTATTGCTTAAGTTTAGATTATTGTCACAATCAGTTAAAGTGTTTTATCACACCAAACCTGTATGTCAATCAACCTAAATTGATGGAAAAATATAAATTTGTAGTAAGCATTGGTATATTATGACTTAGTTCTTTCAGAAAATTACATCGACTCGCCATCTATCGTGAAAGTTCTGAAAATAAGTGAACAACAAGTGTCAATACGAATGACGAAGGTGCAGTTTTCTATACTCACAACTTGTTAGTTTGCGTTTATCAATTTCAGGAGCGCAGCAAAAATTATTAAGTAGGTACTAAAAAAACACTAATATTGCACTCCCTCCCAGAGTAAAAATGTTTTTGTAAAATTTTGTTAATAGGTACTGCTGTACTGTCACAGATTAAGAATTATCTGTCATAGATTAAAAATCACCGTCGTTTTTATTGCATATATACTATAACAAGAAATATAATTAAATATATTTCTGTATACCTACGTTTCTATTTTAGTTTATTTGAGTCAAGTACTATAATTAAGATATTCTAGATTTAGGAAAATAAGCGAAAGGATAATAAAGTAAAACCGTAATTTTGAAAGAGCAAATCATCAGGATAGGAGGATAAGCATTTCGGTTTTAGAAAAAATGTCCAATGAAAATGCTAACATTTATTAAAACTGGTACAAATTGTGTGTTACCTTTTTTTCAAAAGAAAGCCATTATAGTGGACGCCACGTTAAAAATAGCAAAAGAAGGAATAAAGGTAAATAGGGCGCACCTGATGACACGATTTGTACCCCGAAAATGTGTGTTAACTTTATGACACATAGAGCGACGAGTTTGTAACGATTTTCTTTATTATTTTTTTGTACAAGAATAGAAACATTTGTACATCGGAATCCACTTGACGAAAAATTGCAAAGAACACTTTACACATGGAATGCATGCCATGTGAACAAATTACCGACCTGTTTTTCGGAAAAGTGTCAAAAATTAAGCGATTCCAAAGCAGATTCTTTTATATTAATCGTTAATAAATATAGTTAGAAAAGCAGAAAGCAAAAATTATATTTGGAATTATAACATAACTAAAACAAAAGTGACTATAAACAATTAAGGAATTAATCACAAAAAGAGAGCGCAATATAAAATGGTTAAATAGTGTTCATTTAATAATGCATTTAAGCTGTTGTAAAGATATGTATTAATAGTTAATTAAAAGAGCCGTGCTTCTTACCGTTTCCTAATAGAGATGGCGCTTTATGGGGAGGAGCTTGTAAAAACGTATACAAATACAAGAGCAACTGTAGCCACGTCTTTTTATTCCTTTATTTGCACTTACCTTACAGAAACTCAATAAAAAAAGATTAAAATAAAGTAAATCCTCATTACAAAAGACGTGGTCGACAGAAGTAAAACCTGCGATGGAACCACTTAACTAAAATCTTTTAGACTTTAAGTGACATCCAAAAATAAAAAAAAAAACGTACCTTGTCCGTTTATTAAAAAACAGAAAAATTAAGAATCCACGTAATTATGAATGATACGTGAAGCTTTCTCGCATACGGAGGTGAAGAGAATCGGGCACGAACTGGGAAAACAGAGGACTGGCGGGAGGGAGCGTCAGTGACGAACATAGGTAACGGTTTAGGGAAAAGGTGCATCAAGAATCGCCGTTATGCAGCCGCTTCAACTTCCATTGGCTGTTCAGACATACTCTCTGACTTCTTCTTTTTCTTTTTCGCCGCTTTCGGGTTAGCAGAACTGCTCAACAGGGTTTTTAGCTCGGGATCGACGACGGAATATTGAGACTCGTACAGATCCGACTCAAATGGCAGGCCCGTTATCCGGTGTGGTCCATTGGGCATTAGCAACACAGTGAATTTGAAATGTGCCACGTATTCACCTGAAACAAGCAATAAAAGTTCAATAATATTGCACCGATCTTTTCGCACATGTCATCTTTGTAAATCACCCCGCCAATAAATATTAGTAAATTTCACTTCTTATCAATGGTAAATAAATAAAATCAGTATGATTTCGACGTACCCTTAGAACTTTAAGAAAAAAAAAAAATTATAGTTTTCTATGAAACATTTGGAAACATTATGAAATATTTTTTCTCTGCTTACGTTTAATAAATATTGAGTCCCCGCGTATCTTCCCTTTGAAAATTGAAAAATTCAATAAACATTTTTTTTTATTGTCACTATACATCTACTTTCTAAAAGCTTTTATCAGACAATAAACTTTTACTATTATTATAATAGATATTTCAAAGATAAAACTTTAAAAATTTAAAATGACAAAAATTCAATAAAGCAATACTGATAACTGTTTACATTCTTTTAAAAATGTTTCACTAAGTGGTAGGTTCGACCATTATTATCATATTAACACAGTAGACTCGCATTAGACCACCGTATACAGTGAACAAAGTGAACCTTCGGTTATAGAGACGGAAAAATATTGGCTTTAAAGCCCGATATTACTCCGTAACTGTAAAGCCCCGAGTCGTATTAGCTGGATAGATGCTTCACTCTTGTATTCGCTTCAGATAAGTTGTTTTAGTGGTTGTGTTATCTGCGTTCTGTATATACGGCCTATGTAATTTTCACCCCTACATATATAATGACACTTCCTGAGAAATCGTTTTAAGAATTAAATTGCTAATTATTACGTATTTAGCTAAAAAATATGGTGTCATATTTAATAATCTACAATCCATACCATAAAACAAGAACCAGGTAACAGAAAAGCATTAAAAGAGATCAGGGTTTCCAAGAATGAAAAATAATGTACAAGTGTTAGTAGCGAAATAATTAAGTCAAAAGCAAAATTGATTCATTCGCAAATAAGTGAAAATTACAAAAAAGATTACGTCCAGAGACGGAAGGATACAACACTTTAAAGAAACAATTTGGAATTACCTTTCCAAGAATTTCGAAAATAAATTTTTATATGTATTTTTAAGAATAAACCACACATTTTTAATAATGAATTGAATGATAAATAATTAAATTAAGAATAGGTGTGCAAAAAAAAAATTGCGCATTCCCTTTAATTTACTATATTACCTACAAAATATGTGCAAATGTAAATATTTTCGTTACTCAAAAATATTACTGTTGTTTATTTATTGCCCATTGTTAATTCAAATGAAACAACTATTTTAACAGTTCAAAATTACTATTTGCTAAAACTGCTGTTTTTTGTACGGTATGACAGGTGGACTTGGTGTCATTGTCTTCAGGCATATATAAAACAAACTTCGAAACATGTCTTAGTCAGTAAAATTTTGTACCTCATACAGTACATATTCTAATACAAAAATTAAATACTTGTAAAATGGCAAACAAAGTTGATCTTGCAAGTGAAGTTTTTCTTCAAGACCTGAAGACGTTTTTTCCAGCGACAGATTTCATTGGAGATGAAAGCGAAAATACTGTAAGGAATTTTATATTTGATAATAACCATTTAAAACTGCTGCTAGACTGTTTGGCAAAATTTCACACGACTAGTATACTTTATCAACGAAAGAAGCAATATAATGCTAGCGAAGAAAATCAGTATTCTTCTGAAGACCCAATAAATAGTCTCAAACATTTTGGTATGAAGAAATCGAAGGAAATAGTCGATTTACTAGACCAATTCACAGAAATAAAAATGAAAAAATTAGAATTTAGAAAAAATTTTGAAGAATCGATTCAGTTAATTTTGGACAAAGAACTTTTAGTGAAATTTAAGGTAATCTGTTGTATGAATTCACCCTGGAGACAGCTAAAATTTGAATATCAAAATAACAAACCAGTAAACTGCAAATTAATCCAATTAACATCAATCTTCTATTCATCGCCTGTTTACGACGTTTTGTTTGGAATATATTCCACGACCTCTCGAGAATTTAGAAANAATTTATTAGCAGCAAATATCTTTTTGCAGATAACTTAAAATTAATTCAAATCATAGTAAACTTGTCCAATTAAGTTTAGAGTGGTGGAGTGGAGTTTAGACTGGTGTAAATTGAATATTTTCATTCTTTCGAGTGACCATTATATTAGTTTTTTAGGATATGCAGCCTATTACATACATCATATTTAGAACCTAATTATTGTGACATTTTCAAAACCAACAAAATAGAGACCAACTTTTTTCATTTGCTTATATTACATATATGTGTAAAAAAAACTCTCAATATTATTGAACCTATCATGTAACCTGCCTTATGTCTGTTGAAAATGTACTCTATATAAATAAATGAAAATGGAAAACAACTATCTACTTGAAAGTTGAAATTAAAAACTCACCAACTCCATCTCCTGTACTAATCAGCACATCCATAGCATACACTTCGTACTTGTCAAATTCAAATTTTTCATGTTCTTTTCGTTGGGCTTCATTTGGGTTTTGAATTATGGTTTTTTCCCCATCTATTTTAAATTGCTTTAACTGATGACTTAGCATACCTTCTACTGGTTTACATTTGTACGATTCAGCCACCTAAAGTATGTCTATTAGATCTTCATGAAAACAAAAAAGCTAACATTAATACCTTCTGTACAGCATCAGTAACTGCGTATGTTTCAATGCCAGGTTTCAAAAGTCTCAAAGCAGCTTGTGATGCATAATGGGCTGCTAATATGACATCAGCCTTTCGACCAGTAACTTTTTTCTCAGGTGACGCACCTATGACAATTGTGTGGGCCACAACGGCAATAAAACCATCAATATGTGCACCTAAGTCTCTGAAAATAATACCAGCAAATAATACATACATATAAATCAGTGAAACCTGTTAATAACACAAACAGCCGCATAATCAGTTTATTCTTTTAACGTCATTTATTAATCAGTGGGATCAATTGGAAGTGGAAAATCATCACATGACTATATGTAATTAATATTGTGTACTAAAAGCAATTTTACTTACACTTTAGCTATATCCTCATCTTTTAAGATATAATCAGGTTCACTAGGCACAGGTGAAAAATGACAAACGCAGTTATTTACAGAAACACAAGTAGGAAAAGCAATTCCTTTTTTTAGCTCCTTTTCCTTCTTGAAAACTTTGCTAGTTTCTTCTGTCAAAAGCTGGTCCCCATATTCACAAATTTCCCGAACTGAAGCTCCAGCCACACACTTATCAAGCACCTGTTTTAAAACTCCTAAAAAGGAAATAGAATTCATGAATTTTACTAAATGCCATTTTAAATATACATCTATGAAATAAAAATTAGTACTCTAAACATTATTAAGGAAACTATTAGACAGACATTTGGAAATAAATACAAAAAAAAAAACTTTAAACAGAGCACATGTTTTGATAGCCGGCCGTAACCTCCATATGGCCTAAATTTGAGACTTCAATTTTCATCGTTTCAGTAAAAAAATCTACGGTACACAAGTCTGTCCTAAGAATGTGGGCTATTCACACTTACTATTTACGATTTCTCCAGCCATTTTATATTTGGTAACAACCAAATCTTCGGCGATGGTTTTCTCCGGGACATCTTTCTCGTCAGCCATTTTTGTACTTGATCCACCTGATACACATGGACGAATCGCCTCTATTACAATTTGAAATAGACACATCAGAAAAAAGTATACACGCAACTACAGATATGTAGGTACGTTCAGAAACAACCTACTATTAATAAGTTTAATAAATGTCTTACCAAATTTTTCATACAACACTTGAAAAGGTTCGATGAGTTTATGACTAATACACTCAAAGACTCCCATCTTTGCTTTCCTTTCCTCCTGAAAATTTCTCAAATTAAACGGCATCGTTCCAAACTTAGTACGGACTTCGCTGTAAAACATCCTAGATGTCTTCAATTTCAATTGGTAAATTTCGTCTGTCTTCTTATATATCGACACCCTAGTCTCACCCTCTCTGCCTGAAATATCGAAAAAAGAATATTTGGATATCTTACATTTTAAGAATATTGATTCATGAGGTATTAATTTTTAATTTTTACGTCACGATCAATCAGTAAGATCAATTAACTTCATTATTAGAAAATATGTACACACATATTACTTTATTTTGCGTCACTATCAACCAGTGGGAACAATTCTTAAAAGTTTTGTACTTTATTGGTTGGTATTTTAATCCATTTTGGTCAGTATTTAAGTATTGTGTAAGATCACTACTTCAACTTTGGTGAACAATGTTTAAATATAAACAGTCAGTATTTAAATCGAAGAGGTCAGTACTTAAATGCAAGTGGTCTAACCAATAGTAAGCAACTAATTAACCTAAAGGAACCAGCAGTTCTTAATCAGTAAGTAATTAATGTATTTTCTGATTAACTAATTTATGTACTAAATGTTTAGTACTTTTATACTGGCCGTTTGGCATTTTCATACTGACCATTTAGCATTTTTATACTGACCATTTAGCATTTTTATACTGGCTGTTTAATATTTTTACACTGAGCATTTAGTATTTGTATACTATTTTGGTAATAAAATTCTAACTGAAATTTGATTTATATACTGTCCGAAAATGGATTTAAATACTCACCATTAATTTGTTGCCTTTTTAGAAGCGAAGTTCCGAGAAAGGTCCTAGTTAAAATTCGTTTTTATTTTAATTTAAACATCAAATATACATTTACTCACATTTTTATTGTGCATCTTTCTGTTTAACTAAACATCTTATAATTTACCATCTTTAAACAACAATGTTGATACAGTATTTTATTACAAATATAACAAAAAAATAAAACGTTGAATAAGCAATTTAATTTAAATGCAGATGGGAAATACGAAAATAATGAAAGCACTATTTAAAAATACAACACACAAAGGAATGTATATGTAGCAATGCTCCAATATTTGATATTAAACAACAGAAACAATGAGCAAATTTAAACAGCAAATATCAACGAGAACAGAGATTTTCCATGATTATTTTGTTATTCCCATTGTATTATGTTAAAAAAACTTAAGTTTATTTGTATTTTGATTAAATTGTTAATCATATATTCAACATGTAAAATTTATTATCTTTGTCTCTAAAGTTATTTGTTACTTCAGGTGTAGGTCAAGGTTCTCACATTGGTCCTAAAGTAGTTCTTATTTTAATAAAATTTATTAGCAGTAAATATCTTTTTGCAGATAACTTAAAATTAATTCAAATCATAGTAAACTTGTCCAATTAAGTTTAGAGTGGTTGAGTGGAGTTTAGACTGGTGTAAATTGAATATTTTCATTCTTTCGAGTAACCATTATATTAGTTTTTTAGGATATGCAGCCTATTACATACATCATATTTAGAACCTAATTATTGTGACATTGTGACCACCAAATTAGAGACCAACTTTTTTCATTTGCTTATATTATATATATATGTGTAAAAAATACTTTCTCAATATTATTGAACCTATCATGTAACCTGCCTTATGTATGTTGAAAATGTACTCTATATAAATAAATGAAAATGGAAAACAACTATCTACTTGAAAGTTGAAATT
>NW_020440212.1:805031-817468 GCF_000699045.2 Agrilus planipennis | reverse complement strand
GTTTATTATAGTTTTATTCATATAAACTTTTTAATTATTCGTTTGAAATTAAAAATGTTAATTTAAATGTTCAAATGTAATTTACAAATCCGGCTTGTGGATGAAGCGATATCGAGGACAGAAATTAAAGGAAAAGGATAAAACTATGTTATTATGTATATTATTATATAAAACTATAAATGATCTTTTTTATCGATGAAACTATCCTATGATCTGAATCTTGTCCATTCTCTTGTCTATGTCTATATCGTGTCTATATCTATTATCTGAATGCATCATAGATAAGCGATAAACGATCTGGGCTAGTAATTTGTTATCAGCTGTATAGTTTGCAAAAAGTAATATTAGGACTTGTAAGTGTTTACATAGAATAGTGTACTATGCAAATTGAATTGTAAACAATTATTATCGTCTATTCTTTTTGATAAGGTGTTTTTTTTACATTGGTTATCATTGAAATTGGAATGGGCTACAGTGGTACGTTTAACATGGCGTAAAACTTTGTAATTTATTCAATTGTTTAGGTGATTTAAACAAGTAATATTAATAAGCTTTGTTAGTATTTTATTCAAAAACGGTAATTTATCTTTAATCAAATGTCGGGATCGGAAAATAAGGTGGAAAGGACACGATGTTTTTTCGATGTGTCCATCGGCGGCTTACAATCGGGTCGTATTATCTTTGAACTGTTTAACGATGTTGTGCCTCGTACCTGTGAAAATTTCAGATGTCTATGTACTGGTGAAAAAGGTGAAGGAGAGAATACTAAAAAGCCATTACATTTTAAGGTATATTACCATAAAAAGAATTAAATAGAATAAGCACAGCATATTTGTAATCTTTTTAGGATAGTATATTTCATCGTGTTGTAAAAGACTTTATCATACAAGGAGGTGACTTTTCTAATGGAAATGGAACTGGTGGTGAAAGTATTTATGGGGGCACTTTTGAAGGTTATAGTTTTACTAATTATAATAAGTTTCCAACTCAATTGAAATATTTTATAGATCTTTTTATAATGTAAATATTCTGATTGCGGAATGTAATATAAAAATCAATTTGTTGCAGATGAAAACTTTACTCACTGTCATGATCGACCTTTTTTGTTATCAATGGCTAACCGAGGAAAAGACACAAATGGCTCACAGTTTTTTATGTAAGTTCTTAATTAAATTTTGGTAGTGTAGGAGTACATTTTGGTATATATAATTGTATAATTCATGTTGCCATGTATTCCAATTAATATAACAGGTAGATTCTATTTGAAAGATTCTTCATATGAAGTATTTGATGTGATTGGTATTTCTCCCTCTCATAAGTCAAAAACTCATTCAATTTGCGGTAGCTACAAGTACACGGTTGCAATACATAGTTATTGTCTGAACTCATCGTAAAAGCAGTTTTTACTAGCAGAAGAGCATCTGGACCGTTTTGTTTGTCATGTATGTTTGGATCAGGTTACAGAACTTTGACTTTTATTGTTCTGTAGCGCTGCCCCAGTCCCGGCTAAGCAGGTCTTCCCTCTGACTGATCATATGTTGTCATGTTTTGTGTTATAGTACTACGCAACCGGCCCCCCATCTCGACAAGTAAGTTTACATTTTGTATAAATTTAAACATCATGTTTTTATATAAACCAAAAGAGACACCATAATTACTACTTCTAATGTGGGCAAAGTACTTGTAGGCAGTAATATTTTAGAGATAATTAGATGGAGTCTTTTTTAGTTTATTTATTCCTTTAACATAATCTCCATTTACTACTTTAATTTTTTTTTTGTTTTTTATTTGATATTTGCTGATAAACTGTAAAGTACCAAATGGAGGGTTTATGTATCTGCACATTCTTCCAACTATTCTAAACAGACCATTGAATGACAATTGTTTTAATTTTATAGTGTCCATGTGGTGTTTGGTCATGTGGTTAGTGGAGTAGATGTGGTTCGTCAGATTGAAGCTCTACCGGTGGACGCCAATAGTCGCCCATTGCAGGATGCCAAAATAACGAGATGTGGAGAATTAGTGCGACAGGCGAAAGGTAAAAGATAATCCAATTTTTCAGTTGTATGTTTTATCTTATTTATTTTATAAATTCAGCAAAAAAGGAGAAAAAGAAAAAGGTAAGTAGTGAAGAGGAAGAAGAGGAGGAGGATTCAGATAAAGAGAAGAAAAAAGCGAAAAAGGCTGCAAAGAAAGACAAAAGGAAGGAAAAGAAAGAGAAGAGAAGAGGAAAAAGGTAATAAAAAAACAGAACCCGGAACACAAAAGTTAATGTTATTAATTAGTGATGATTGTAGTAAGAAGGAAACAAACGACGATGAACAGGAAGAAGGTGAAGTTAGAGAAGACGAACTTCATCCTCTTGCAATAGTAAGCAATATAGATCCAGAAGAAATCCCTGATGTGCCAGTGAATAAATTTCTTTTAAGAGGAGGACCCCCAAAAGAACATTCCAAAAAAGACGGAAAATATAGAGGTATCTGATATAGGTTTGAATAAATTAAAAAGCATGTGGTATTGATTTTTTGTTTCTTTTAGATGACCGAATTGAGAGAAACAGAAATCGAGATGATAGAAACAATTGGGGTCGTAGAGGCTATCGACGCGATAGGCCAGCTACCACCAAAAGTGGTAGAATAATTAAGGGTAGAGGTGTTTTTGTAAGTACACACAAGTATTTTTCACCGTTTCCACTTTTGTTTGTATTTCATTTCAAAATGAAAAGTATACAAATTTAAAATTAAATAAAGATGGTTGCATAATAGAAATAACAAACGTTTTCTTACATTTGGTAGATAACTAGTTATATAAATAAACTTGGCACTTATTTTGAAAACAATCTTTTTGGTGGCGAAAAATTATTCCATTAATTTTGTCAAATTTTGCTAATTTGTTTATTTTGTTGCAGCGCTTTCGTACGCCTTCGCGCAGTAGATCGCGTAGTATGACTCCAGTTCATTGGAAACAAGAAGAATCGCGGGTCATAAAACTTTCCGATTACGAAAAGGTCGAGCACGAACGCAAATTGAAACAAGATATCAATACACAATTACGCGAAGAACACCAACATTTCGATCAATCGCCCGATCATCGCGCTAAAAATGGCCGTGAAAAAGAAGTCGATTATAATGCGCTCGATTACGAACAAGAAAATCAATCGGAAGATGACGTACCAAAACGTCAGGTACCTAGTCTTGTCCAATATCCTTTGCCGAACAGTTTCCGGCCTTTAAATGTTGAGAAAGAAAACGTGGAAGCCAATCAGATTATCGAGAAAAATGATCAGTCGGATAAACCTGTTGGTGAGGAACTTGTTCTCAATAACAAGTCTGATGTCCTTGCCAAAGCTCTAGGCGTACAAATAAAAACAGGCGAAGATCCTCCTACGGGAGAAATAAAAATAAGTGGTTATGATAGGAAGTCAAATAATAAGAAGAAATCGAATTTTGAAAAAAGCTTTGGTGGTGAATACCATGGTGGAATGACCAATGTACCAGGGATTACACCAATAGTGAAACAGCCGTCGGTTGTAAACAGAATAGAAGCAAAGTTCGACGAAGAGAAACCTGAAGGTGAGAAGCGAAGTGGTCGAAATAAGTTTGAAGTAGAGAAACCAATCATGAGAAGCGCTGCACAAGACATGGGGTATAGACACCCAACGGGTTGGAGAAGAGGAGGAGGGGGGATGAGGGGAAGACGTATGAATGACAGGTAAGTAAAACATTGTGTTAACTGTATTTTTTTTATGCCTGTCATTAAAACATGTACGAATAGGTTTGATCGACGTAGGCCTCCGAGATTCTTTCGATCTCGAAGATCCAGATCACACGGCAGATCCAAATCCCGCAGTAAAAGTCCTGACAATCGCCGTCACAGGTCGCGAAGTCCTAACAACCGCAGTCGTTCAAAAGAACGTTCGCACGCTCAAAAACGTAACCGAAGTCCAGAAGCTATCAGCAGAGATAGAAAGGATAAAAGTAAGGAACGTAGAAGCAGGAGTAAAGATAAGAAAGGGGACAGGAGCAGGGAAAGGAGAAACAAAAGTAGAGACAAAGGTGGCAGAAGCACTAATAGAAGGGACAGAAGTGTAGAGAAAAAGGATAGAAGTGCAGATAGGAAGGATAATAAGAATTTAGATAAAAGGGATCGACAACGATCGAATTCACGAAGTAGTGAAGAACGACGGCGCAGGTCTAAGGATAATAAAGATAATGTGGACGACAAGAAGAAAGAATCTGATGCTGAAAAGTTTAAAAGAAGGGCCGAACAAATATTATTGCTAAAGAAGAAGATGGAATTGGAACTTTTAGAAATGAAGAAACGAAAAGAGGAAGAAAATAGAGCCAAACAGGTACTTCATAAATAAAGTTTAAATCTTACTAAATTGATTTATTTTGTTAAAAACGGTATTTTTTCTGTAATTAAATTAAATATTTTGAGGATTTATTTAGTAATTAGAACATTACTGTGTTTGTTTCAGTTATTAATCGAAGAGAAACAGCGTAAGGCTAAAGAAGAGGCAGAAATGTTGGAAAGAGCTAAGAAGATTAAACGAGATGCAATTGAAAAGGAGAAACTTTTAAAGACCGTGAAAGTTTTGCAAGAATTAGGGAAGAAATCGAACAGTTCGTCTTCTGAGAGTTCTTCTGATAGTGACTCTTCAAGTGAACCTTCTAGGTAAGTAAATGCACCTTATTCCCACAGAAAAAGTATGAGATTAATAAATTTAAAAGATAAGTTTACCATTTTAAAAGGCGTAAATCCCGTCCAAGAAATGTGAGAAGAGCGAGATCCGGTAGCAGCCGTAGAAGCAGCAGGTCCAGCGGTTATCACACACCCCCAAGGAAAAATAGAAAAATTTAAAGAAAACTTGTAATTCTTATAGTTTGATTTACTTAATTACGGTCATATGTATTCCCTGATGACAAATAAATTTATCTTAGTGGAAAATTGTCTTTTTTTTTAAACAATTCAAAATTATTTTTTATCATTTAATTCAGTTTGATTTTAATATGTAATTGCGGTTTAGATCCTAGTTTTTCTATGGTTTACTTGTATCACTTAGGTAAATGCTGGGGCAGCAATATTCCACAGAGAATATTTCATTCTCTTCTGTGTTCATTGTCTGTCTCATTCCGTAACCACTACCCACCCATTCCCACGATTTATAAAGGAAGATTGGAAAGAGTCTTCCGCCCTAGCCTTCTGCTTTGCACAAGAAGTATAAAGAAGACTGCTAACCACAAATATTTGTGGCTGGTAGGAATGAGACTTAAATATCATTCTGCTTTATATTTATGTTTTCNTTTTATAATTTAACTATTATTTATTAATAAAAACGTGTATTAAGTTCTTTGTCAGAAATTTATCGAAACTAACAGATGCAGATCGCTATTTCTATGATCTCAGCGGGTCTTAGGCAGTTTCTTGAAGTACTGCAGTAGCAGCAAAATACCACTAGATGGCGGTATAGTGTCTGCACTTGGATTATTTATTTTAAGGATAGTGAATGAATTTTTTTTAATTGTTTATTGACAAATGAATGGGTGTTTATAATTCATGTGCTCTTACAAAAATTACTTGGGGAAAGTGTACTGCTAAATTTTTTTTGATTATCTATTAATTATCAAATTTCAACCAGAATATAACGAAGTACTGATATTTTTATACATATAGTACAAATACGTAGAAATATCTAAAATAAAGCAATAATTATTTATATTCACGTTCGTCAGCAGTTATATTCACTAATTGTTATGGTGAATTGCGACTGATTATAAAAAAATCTAATCGGTCTATCGTGGTATATTTGAAAAATAAAGAGACACTAATTTTAAAGATTAAAGAATAATTGTAAATTATTACCAATACTAATTTTTATAATTTATCGTACGTAAACATTTCCTGAAATACATTAAGTCTCTATTTTGTACTTCTGCTTTGAATGATAGTTAATAATGCAAATTGGATTGATGTAAATAATCTTACCTCTTTCAACTTTTATGAATTCACTTTACAATTGCCACCAAATACTAGGTGGTTCAAAAAAGGAAATATGTAACTATTCAGTTTAAAAATTTTGTGTCGTTTTATTTCTTTTTTATCATCAGTTAGAACGTAAATATTTTGTAAAATTATTCATCCTATTCATGTCAAGTACATTAGTATACAGGTTAAGCAAAATGTTCAGCGAGCATGAACGCAAATGCATAATTTTGGACTCATTATTTTATGATTCATTTATATGAAAAGTTTATACAAGGCCTTTGTACGAATTTTTCTATACCATACTATTTCTTAAAAGATAATGCCATCCATTGATAACTGCCTTTAATAGATTATCCCTACTTATATCTTACGATTAAATGTCCACATTACACCTTTATTCCAATAATGTGAACTTAGATAAGAAATTTTCTGCGAACTAGGTAATTCTGGAAACTAGAAAAAAATAAATAAGTCCACCATATTTGTAAGTCTTACTAGTCACAAGAAACAATACCTCAAAAGGCAATTTTGATTTNCTGCCTTTAATAGATTATCCCTACTTATATCTTACGATTAAATAACGATAACGATAAAAAAACATAAAAGTAGGTAAATATTAAATTAAGTAAGAATTTCATTTTGGTTTATAAAAAAGATATTTATAGGAAGTACTTATTTAAAAATAGAACTACAAATTTTACGCACTCGTATTAATATTTATCTGTTATACGTAGGTACGTAAATACAACACGTGTCATTATGGTAGAAACCCATACTATAAGATGGTATGTAGGTATTTTTAACAATGTAGACATTACTTAACATAGTAGGTAACTGTATAATAATTATGCTGTTTACATTCTCGTTGTTATTATTCTAGCAAATTATGCATATAATTTGAACAAATAAATAAGAAAGATAAGACGCACACAAACGCTGCCGTCTGCGTCCTCTTGCCATTTTCAATTTATCTGTAATTGCACTGCGTACTACACTACAATGAGCGATAGTGTGTTCATTCATGTTCGTCCTTCTTTTCTACGGTACATACAGTGGCTCATGTTCAAAATTGGATACCCTTACATCATTGAATAAATTCTTTATTTGATTTAAACTAAACAAACTGCGAATATCTGGTGTTAGTTTATTTTAAGTTTTTTTGTGTTATTTGCGAAAAATATTATAGATATAACCATTTGTTTTTTTAATTTCGTTACTTAAGAAAGAAGCAATAGTGATATGCTTAATATTAAATATTGTTATACATTGTTACACTTACATATCGTATTTTCATTTAGTCTGCATTATTGCATAGGTACATAAGTTGTGCAGATAAAACAATGTTAACAAATATATAACTGGGAAATCCCGAAATAAAAAAAAGTATTCCTACTGAGATACGTACTAGTACTGACAAATTAAAGTAATTACTACCTAATAATACAGCTGCTGAATGAAATCGCTTAACTTTTGTTTAGTGCGATTGTAATTTTTTATAACGATAATTCTTATTAACTGCATTAGAAGAATGAATATTGCTACTCTTAAAATACGTTTTATTTGCATAGTTACTGAATAAAAAAATAATTTTTGTCTGTTTTCTTCATATTCTTTATTAATTAAAGGTGCGCTTTTTAATGAATAGTTTGTTGAATAAAAGAAATAACCGGTTTTTTGCATTATTTAACGTTTAAAATCATTGGCTACTGCCTACATCACATCAGATATGAGCAATGGGCGTAACTTTTGCCTTCGACTGTATGGGTTTGATTTTTCGTGGAACCACTGATACTACCTGTCCTGCGCATGTCACTTCAACATGCCGAACGCTGAATGGTGGGCTCAACTCATCGGCATCCGTCCTGGGCAGCAGCAGTTCACGCGGAAACGGCGACCGAAGTTAGAAAGTTAGCGAAGAAGTGAATCGTGATCCGTGAATTCTTGCAACAGACACTAAGCGTTTATTGTTGTTTGTTGTTATTAGTGTTTGTGTTTTTTCCCCGTAACGATTTCCAAATGACCACTCATATATGGCGGTACCAATTCTTCAGTTCAGCGTTGTGTTTACAGTAGGACTGTGCTTAGGCCCTGCAGCAGGTGAGTCCGACATAACCAATTTCCTAAAACAAGTCACGAGCGGTCGTGCGTTGTTGTTTGTATACATTCGAATTGCCAACATGGCGAAGCTATGGCGAGGTCCTTGTGTAGTAATAAACCACCGAAACTTAACTTAGGTAATTCTATTCAGTTGCCGAATCATTGCTGAGGTCTTGTGCATCTGTGTCTTCTTAATCGCGTAATTATCACGCTCGTCCACATGTCGAGCTGTCAAGTGAACATGTGGTTGCGTTCCTGTTTTGTTTTTATTTGTCGAAATTTAAGACGAGAACAATGTTGTTTTTGCATTGTAAAGTGATCGTAAGGTTTTTGCAACGATTTGAATTCAATCATCTTTTGACCGAAATTAGACGAGAAGCGATGGAATACATAAATCGGCCTTTCCCGAACAACTTTGGTGTTATTGGCCTCTTCTTTAGAACGTCAATATGTTTCATTGTGCCTCTTATTAGGTACCTGTTAACTGTTTGCTCAGTACGTAGGTTTTCCTTCATCGTTTTGCGTTGTCTGCGTTTATTACTTTAACGTAAATAAAAAGAGTGTATTGTGCCTATTTAAAAGCGCTTGAATAATAAATAAGTAGGCATAAATAGTGGTTGCGATTAGGTCTAAAGAAGTAAATTCCTTTTTTTTAACAATTGTAATTATTGATTTTGTCGCTTTTAATCAATTTTCTGCGTTCTAGCTATTTCCTGAGGAAATTGTATTGCGTAGCTACGAAAAATGGGCGTGTGCTGCCTATTACATTTTCATCGTTTTCCACATGATTCATTCCGAGGGAAAATGATAATAAAGCTTCAAAAATATTATTATAGATAGATCGTCGTAATGTTTTGTTAAAATTTCACGTTCTATTTCGTTTTCACGATGAAAAATTGGTTTCGTTCGTATATTTGTAACGTATCCACTTCGCAATCTTTATAGGTACCGATGAGGTTATTCACATTGGCATCGGTATGAAATAACATGTTTATCTTTTGATACCTATGTACATACTTATATACATAATGTGCATATAAATAAGTTACCTATAGAATATAATACCTGATTTTACTAATCGTAAATGTAATACAGTCGAAAGAAACAGCTTGTTGAACTAGCTGTAAGTTTTGTCTGTTTTTTTTTTCGTTTGGTAAATTGATGACATTTTTATTTTTTTAAATAGGCATAATACCTATAATGCCTCACATAGAATATAAAAATGCGGGCGGACGTGTACCTATTAAATTAGCATATATTCTGAATCGTTTCGTGCGTAACAACTACATAGGTATTGTGTGTTAACAAACAAATACCTAACAAATTTTAAATTTCAAATGGTCGTGTTTTACGAGGTTTCTTCTGAATTGTGCGTATTATACGCTATTATAATATACCTACAGTACCCATAATAGGTAGTATGATTCGCCGCTAGTCAAGGTATCCTATCTCTAGTTGAATGAACTTGGTAATTATTCATAAAATAATTGATTCGTGGAAAAGATCAAAAATATGAACACCTGGTCGTAGTACGTACATGTATTAGCCAACTAAATAGCTGAGAATAGAATAGAAAATATTACTTACCATGTCTGTATTTTTCTTTTAGCGTTATTCATATCCGAAAATATCAAACGTTTACGAAGGCGTAAAAGGATCAAACTTAATTTTTATTTTGAAATTTCGAGTTGTAACTCAAAATCTTCATTTAATCGCAGCATAATTACTCTTATCCCAACTTAACCTAAGGCAGGTTTTCTTTTTTGTACCTGCACATTGCTCTGAACAAAAGAAACAAATTACTACGACAACACTCACTTCGTTCTTGCTGTCTTTACCTACCATAACCTAATAGTTCTAACCAATCAAATAGAAGCATTAAGTTTGATTAGATTAGGATCACAAGGTTGCAATAGGTAACAATAACACGAAGGAGGTAATTGTGTACTTTCTTTTGTTTACACAGCTGAACCAAATCAATTATATCCCAACTTAACCTAAGGCATTGAATGGCAGACAACAATCACTAAAACACTAATAGATAACTCAATACA
The DNA here is from genome assembly GCF_000699045.2 of Agrilus planipennis. Classification (NCBI taxonomy): domain Eukaryota; kingdom Metazoa; phylum Arthropoda; class Insecta; order Coleoptera; family Buprestidae; genus Agrilus; species Agrilus planipennis. The sequence continues at coordinate 807,329 of NW_020440212.1, read as the reverse complement.
TCACCTAGAAAATTTAAGTTGACATTTCAAACTTTAAGTTAATACGCCTGTTTCGAGTTACAACTCAAAATTTCGAATTGCAGGTCGAATTCGCGAATAACAAGTCAAAATTCTGAGTTACAAATCGAAATTTCAATTATGTTTGGCCCTTTCTGCATCTTCGTAAATACCTGCTGTTAATAAATGTTGGTCATAGTGTCCGGCTATTTTTTTTAACAATTATTTTAATATTTTATTTTTGCAAAAGTCTCTTCTCATTTCAGTTTTATTAATAAGAATATGTACACAGAGATCTGTTTATATCAGTGGTAATTATAATGTTTTAAATAGCCCTTGTAATGGCGTTTTATACGTAATATATGCCTAAGTGAAGAGCTGAGCGTGTGGCTGCCGCAGCTCTGCTAGCAGGAGCAGGTTGCAATGACAGCACTGACATCAGCGGCACATTTAGGTACATGTTTAGTGAATAGGGAAAAGTAGGATCTAGACCAACCTTCTGCACCTTCACATTTTCTGAGGGATATTGGATGGCTTTACGTTTTGTCTTACCTGTAAAACAATTAATGCTTTTTTCTTGTATTGTTTCGCTTTTTCTCTGTGGGATATTGCTATTGATGACATTTATTCGATTACGATGAAACTTTAGTAAGTTGCGGTGTCCACCTCAATGATGGTTTCTGAATTAAATTAAAGGAAGTTTTGTGACTCGATGAATTGTTTTATTAAAATTTATTAGTGGAATATATGTATGTACGTTATTTGCTACTAGGATTTTTTATTATCAGTGACTATTAGGAATTAAAACGGGAAAGGTATTACAAGAATATGAAAGATTTCTTCTTTCACCTTCAGATGACTGGTAATTCCTTTATATGTTTATGCATTTTGGTATTTGGCATTTGCCAGAGGAAATGGGGACACATTTTAGAAAAAAATTCGGAAATTACGGTCTTTCCGGTAACGTGGGGGAAATCCTCGCATCTACTTAGTTTGTGACTATATAAAAATTTTCGAATATGGTTTTGCCTATTTAATGTATTTAGTTTCATTTCTAAAGGTAACGTACATTTATATGTATACATAGTACGTAGCACGTAACTAACCGTAAGTTTGAGCTAATTATTCACGTGATATTGGCAATAGAATATCAGTGTGTTACGTAGATTCTAAAGGCTATTATTAGACATTTAATCGGATGGGTTCACGGTTTCTAACACTAAGGCTTCACCTTATTGGGTTAAATAAATTTTCTTGGACTTTCTCCAATATTTTTTTGTTTTATTTTATTTTACTCCATGATAATACATAAAAAAATCGCATTCTGATATTTGTAACATTGAAATCTTTATTTTTGTGTAGCATTTAGGTTAGGTCAGGTTAGACGAGGCTAGGTTAAGTTAAGTTGCCTGGGAGTTATGGGATTACTTACCCCTGTCGGTAAAGTTGGTTTAGAAAGAATGTATTTATTTTTTTTGCATGATTACTTATCTCATGCATTTTATGAGCAAATTAACATTTTTTTATCCGTTTTGTACAATATACCTAATTATCTAAAATGGAATTGATGAAGTTTTTAGATATTGTAACTCCATTTTAATGTAGAAAACAAAAACAAATAAAATCTATCACAAAAAACCTCGCACAGAGACCATCATTCATTCCAAATCATTTCACACAATACCTCATAAATCAGGCTTATTTCATTCATCCCTCCACAGATTGATCACGGTGCCAGTGACGACAGAGGATTACAATAAAGAATTAAATAGAATTTATTTTATCGCTAAAAACAATGGTTACGACACTTCCCTTGTAACTAACTTACTCAATAAATAACTAAACAGAAAAACTTCAAAATTTGGTATACCCTTACGAAAACAAACAGTAAGCTAGGAAAATATATAAAAACACAACAAAGACAACAATCCAGTAGTGTATAAACTTAATTATGGTACTTACTATAAATCATACATACGACAAACAGGTAGAAGTTTTAAAGAACACATTAAAGAACACAAAAAAGCTTTGATAATAACAACTCAAACTCGACTTATGTGCTTCATTTGAATGATAATAATCATATAGGATTATTCGGAAAGTCATTTGATCTTTTTTTTGTGGAAATGAAAGACAGTTTTCGTATAATAAACAAATACTTTATTAAATTATATATTGACCGTTCTGGTCCAACACCTTTTGCCATCTTTCTGGTAGTAGCATAATTCCACGCTCATAAAATTTTTGGTCTTTGCTGGCAAAAAACTGATCGAGGAGGTTTTTGACCTCCTCATTTGAGGT
>NW_020440212.1:802597-804706 GCF_000699045.2 Agrilus planipennis | reverse complement strand
ATATGTTCAAAAGTATATTTTTTTAATGGCTACTGCACTTTTCTTTTACAAATTTACAGGACTCATTGTTTTTATTTTTTTATCTGAACAACGTTTCATGTGGTCTTATCTCAAGCCATTCTTAAGTACAACAGTTGTTTTAATAAATAAAAAAGACAATGGAAGTCTTGATTACGTTTAACCTTTAAAGGAAATTGTTAACATTTCTTTTTCCTTTATTTGATCCTTTGTAATTGATTATCGGAAATTTTCTGTACTACAAGCTGTATTAGCGTTTGCAACGTTAACGTTGCTTTTTTGCCCTTTTACTTCAATTTCATTCGGTGGAAAGAATTTTGCACTTCTTTACGGCGGTTAATGTTACGTTATCTAGCGTAATAGGAGACCGTAATGTGGACGTATTATGTAATGCATTTGAAGTTAATAAAAAAAGCATTGAAAAAAAATGTCTACGATTTTATACGCGCGAAAACCTTTAGTTCTCTAAATGCACCATCTGAATTAGATTTGTAAGTTTTTTGTAATGTTCTAGACAAATAAACAAAAGTTCTAAAAATGATCGATTATACAATTCTCCTTTATCTTTCAACTTCTTGTTTGCGAGTATTTTCATTTTTTTTTTTTAAGATAAAAAAAAAAGAACGGGTCTTCGTGGTTCTTTTAATTTTGAAATTGATTTTCTTGGTGTCTATTTTCATGGAACTGAAATTTAACTGCTTTTTTCTTGTTTAAATTTTGGAATATTGATGTGACATCGATTTTATAGAATTACAACTCAATGGAATTCTAAAACGGAATTTTTTGACGAAACCAATTTAATTGATTATCGTAAAGAATAATTAGTAAAGTACTTACTCATTTAGCATCACAATTCTGAAGGATATTTGAGGTTACTATTCTACGACAAAAATTTTTCTGCTCATATCACTGATCATTTTTTTTACATATTTTTCCTTTTATTACTTAAAATTTAATTTGATATGTTAAAAATTAATAAACAGCTTCCATGTTATTACAAAATCGTGTTAATTTTCATTTAACTTTTCCAAACAAAATATCTTTTCGTTAGTTTGTTCAGCTTTATTCAGATAATTTGCCGCTAACATTTCAATATTTTTTAATTAAGTATTAATTTTGAATACCTAACTGTTGTTTCTTGTTTATCTACCATAAGAATACAGTATGTGTTTGTTGTTTGTAGCATGTAGAATTTCAGGTTAATTATTTGTCTGAATTCATCAGTTTTAACAGTTGATTCAATCAGTAATTTCAACATTCTTCTGTCGGGAAAGAATTAATACAATGATCTCTAGGATTTCCTGTACATTTCGCTAATTTAATTACTAGGTCGTTGGTTCTTTTGGATGTTAGATGTTNTCACTTTATAGTGTCGAGCATGGTAATTTCTCTGAGATTTTTCTCTCCGTGACTTCCGTCAAAAGCACGAAGTATTTCAAGAAAACAGCTTTGTATAAAATATACATATCTGCGATGAATTTTTTTAGTTAGCCTTTTAAAATAGCTTGTCATTACCCGACTTATGCGATGGGTGGTAACAGTAAATCATTCCGTTAAGATTTATATTATCGGTTCCAGATGGCAAATATTCTCACAGAATTATTGCACGAGTAGAGGGAATGTGTCATGAATGTAGCATTGGAATTCATCTCTATACCTCAGCAATTTTTGCAGCATTACTCATTTAGGTATGTTTCATATTTATGAGAAATTTTTGTTTTACTATGTTAATGTAGCGGGAATTATAAATTTCATAAAATTTATGACATTGTTAGTTACTTAATAGTGGATTAATATGCAATATTAATTTAAAATCATTTTTTTCATATTTTCATTTCATATATTTAATATATTGTAGACCTTGTAGGTCGGTTAGTCGTGGTTGCTGTAGTCACCTATCCTAGTTTACTGGTAGAACATTGGTGCGTACAGCCAAAGGTCCCGGGTTCGATTCCCGGCGGGGGTGTGACAACAGCAACAATTTTTCCCTCATTAATTTGAGGTAGCATGTAGTGGGTAAATAAAAAATCAAAACAATGATTTCAAATTAATATTGCATATTCATTGATTATTTATCTCATTATGCATTTC
>NW_020440212.1:798853-800552 GCF_000699045.2 Agrilus planipennis | reverse complement strand
GGGTAAATAAAAAATCGAAAAAATGATTTTAAATTAATATTTCATAAAACTTATTAAACGGAGTAAAGTAGGTATTTGAAGTAGTACCAAAATGTAAAAATTCATTCTTCTTCGATTAAAGTGATTAGGTTTCCTCGGCTGGTTACTGTATTTATTTATGACCATAAATCTACCCCTTTGTCAAACAAACCATTAGTAGTATTAGGATTTCGTGAAAATGGGGTGAAAATTTACATTTAAAATAGATGGTTATGTAATGGTTTAGGTTTGTAGCGTCATTTTGTGGAGCTATCTCCAGCACCAAGAAGACAAAATTGTAGAATTACTTAACTATCAAGACGTCAAATTAAATGGTAGAACTATGCCTTATGTTGTCACTCAGTCCTAATTTTTAATTTAAAATCATCTTCTGGCGTGTTCAGCATCTTCAATTAGGTTATGGTATGGTGGAATCCTAATTCCCATATGTGAAGTGTTATGGGCCAGGGTTTAAGAACTATATTCTTATAGTGGGACATGTTTCCTAGATTGATAAGTATAGAGTGCAGCTAATGGGTTTAAGTTTGGTTATAGTGAAAGATATTCTTATTGACATTTGTTTCAGTTTCAGTCGTTAGAGTTAGATTTGCTTATCACTATTCAATCTATTTTATTTTATTACATATATTGGAAATTTCTATAATGCATACAAGGTAGTCAAATATCTCTTGCATGTTCTTTTGCTAATAATAATAGGCCGATTTAGTCCCAATGGTCAGGTTCTGCGAAGGTCGTCGACGGCAACCACCTTTGTTAATTTTATTATCGATGCGCTTCAATTGTATGAATTTCATAGCTCGAGGCAGTTATACCGTGTGGGGTTTCTCTCCTTATTGGCTTCTGGTTCGTATTTTTTTGTTGCATACCAGGTATTGGTGATAGCACCAGAACAATTTTTGATTTTGTCACATGAGTTAGTTAGTTTTGTACTTCTTCTTGTTAATTTGCGTTTTAATTCACATTTTTCTTCGTTGCGTCTGTAGCTGTAATCCGTTATTTTATAATTAATAATTCATTTGTAAATAAAGTCTGTATATACTGTTTTATATCGAGTTTTATTCGCTCCAACATTTTGAGAAAATACTGCTCGTGATTTCACGACAAACAATATTTATGAAGTGCTATGTGCCTAATCCAAACGCTAAACATTTAGCGTTTGGGTTAGGTTATGGTGGGAAAGGTTTCCCCTATTGGCATATTGGCAATTAAAGGATTAAATGAGGGTAGTATATGAGGATAGTTCTAGCTTTTCATCACCAATTTCTGCACCAACTTTATTCTTACCTTCACTCCCCTACATGCCAATATTTTTTCTTGTTTTATTTTCATTTCGTTTCATTCCATGCTCTTCTATCCTGAATGATAAAATATCAGGGAATTTGACTTTTGGATTGAATATGTTGAACATATGTTTTCCTCGTCTAAATAGATTTCTAGAAGAAAATTTCAGATATTGAACCTCAAAAAATCCTTGAAAGAATATCTTCCAGAGGAGTTACAGGACAGCCACTGACAATGAGTACAAAATCCATTCGCAAATCAGACTAAACCAGTGTTTCCCAACCTTTTTTTCCTCGCGAACCAAAAAAAAGGTCCGAAAAAATTTGACGAACCCCCTATGTAGTCGTTAATGACAGGTAAAAAGAAGCAATAAAATTTT
>NW_020440212.1:794669-798229 GCF_000699045.2 Agrilus planipennis | reverse complement strand
TAGATTTCTTAACATATAGCACAAGCAGCGAACAATCTGTTTTACAGTGGGTGTGTTCTTTAATTTTTGTGTTTTTGTTTTGTTTTTTGCTTTTAATTTTAATGGCGTCTTAAAAAATCCACCATTACAATATTATTTTCGCGAACCCCCCCTGCAGACGCTGCGACCCCTAGGGGTTCGCGAACCACCGGTTGGGAATCACTGGACTAAACCATTAATGTCGACTGTGTCGAAGTATGAGAACTTGATCGATATTAAGATTTCTTCCTCCTCAACATTCGAATCAACTGTTTAGTTTGCATTTTTGTCGAGATGGGATTCTGCCAAAAAAACATCAATTCCTACTGTCAATCCCGCTTCTATTCTATCTAAACCTGCGTCTAACTCCTTCCTACTGGATACAAATACTGCTACATCATCAAACCAATCAGAATTTTATTTTGGCGAATCAATTCCAAAATGGGCAGATAATATGTGCATGCATATACTATAGCTATTAAGTATTATCAACAAGTAATATCGAGCGGTTATCCTTTTATAATTTATAGCGGATAATAATATCTCATTTCGAATCCTATAACATCCCGATCATGAACGCGAAGAAATGAAACGGTTGTAATCGGGTCACTGAGCTGATGTATTCGGTTCGGCAGCGGAAACCGTGGGGTCAAGGCCAACCACGACTATAACAATGCGATGATGATGATGGTGGTGGTGGTTGTGATGGTTACCATTCCGCGATGCAATCCGCGGCATCCAAGTAGGCGGTGAATAGGATTCACGGATTCACATTCGCGTTTTGAAAAATGTGCATTAGTATACCTATCGTTGCATGCAAGCATTCATACCTGTACATGGCTTTATTTCTGACGTGAATGAATGTTCCTGAATATCAAGAATGACTACTACAGGCAATATGTGAAGAACCAAAATTGGTTAAAAAATAGTATTAGAGTGTTAGTAAAAGTATTAACCATTACAAAACCGAAGTTTAAAATACTATGCATCATTTTTATATTTAGTAATCATGACAATGTTCGTCATCATAAGGTCGTCAGTTCTAAGACTAGTTGGACACGCACCTCCACTCTTTCATATCCTGAGCTAATCTTCGCATTTTCCTAAAACTAGAACAACCCACACCCTTAACTATTTGCGAACAGTAATCTAATCTAGGTCTACCTCTACCCCTCCTAACTCCCGTTTCTACCTCTAATATGTCTCTGACTAGAACTTTATGCCTGAGAAGGTGTCCTACCAACCTATCTCACCTATTTTTTATTGACTTCCATAGAGTCCTCTGTTCTCTTATTCTTTCTAATACCTCTTCATTTCTAACCTTTTCTACCCATGTTACCCTCATCATTCGCCTATTCGCCGCGCCCACTGTCCATGTTTCGCACCCGTACAACGCCGCACTCCAAACATACGCCTTTAACAATCTTTTTCGAATTTCTGAATTAACCGTTCGCGAGCATAGATGTGACTTCTTTTTATTAAAGACGACACGACCCTGCGCTATCCTCCGCTTTATATCCCTAATACTCCTGTACTGACTTCTCTGACTTCCTAGATATCGAAAATTAGCCACTTCTTCTAATTTTTCGTCTCATATCTTTATATTCGCTCTTTCCCTACTTTTTCTTCCCTTGCATATTAGTATTTTATTTTTACTTTCATTTATTTTCATACAGTATTGATCTGTTAGTACCGCTTCCATTTTATTTAAAGCTATTTCTAAGTCCTCCTTGCTAGATGCTAATACTGCTATACCTAGTGCGTTACGATAAAAATAAGTTAGGGAAATCTTGGTCTAGACCGTAGGGCCATAGGACCATAGGACCATAATATGTGTATATCTATTGGAAGTTTTCAATTTGCCTGTACTCTAGGTACACCTCAAAATAAAATTAACTTCCTACCCATTTCTTCGAAAGTAAACGAACTATTATTATTATTTTGATCGTTTTGTATTGTCACGATAAACCTTGAAAAAATCATGATATTTTGGTCCACTCTTACAAGTAAAAGCAACTTGTTATAGTGATTTATGGAGTGATATGAAGTAATTAAAACAGAGTATGTAATAGTACCTAAGCAGATACATAGCATCGATTCGTAATATCGTACATATTAAAAACTTTTCTGCCTTGCAGTCTGTTCGCTGTTTGTCGCTGTGCCGTATCGATCGCCGCTTGCGGCATTCGTTTATAATGTTATTTTCGTTCAAATATTAGACGTTTCTAACAATTAGTCGGAAGGACGGATAGAGAACGTAGCCATAGCAATAGAGTTCCATAAAAACACTCAACTGTGGAACCTGAAAAATTGTATTTTTTTTTTTTGATAAATCGTCTCTTGTTGACTGTAACCGACCAAACATGGTTTCGCGAACGATCGGTATGTACAGTAGTTTTTTTAGTAACTTTTATTACGTACTTGTTGGTGTTCCTAATTTGACTGATAGGTGGTACTTGCTTTAGTTTAATAAACTTTTTGTAGTGGTTAATTATTTAACAGTAATTTGAAAGTTCATTTAATTGTTATCTATCACAAATTACCTGAAATTAATGAGGAAAAATTGTTGCCGCTGTCACACCCTCACCGGGAATCGAACCCGGAAGCTTTGGCTTTACACGCCAATGCTTTGGCAACTAAGCTACGAAAGGTGACTGCAGCATCAACGACTAAATATACTTATTATGTACTAATGTGTATATATATTAATATTATTAAGAAACTTTTTATAGTAAGAGCTTTAGTTTAAGTGTTTGGTTTAAAATCAGTGACAGATAATACTTCATTTTTATCAAGCACTAAATAATAAAAAATACCAATAAGTATTGCTTTCGTATTCGTATTTTTTTTGTCTATCGCGCTTAATTAATATGTGCACACACATGCTGGTACGTGCATACATACACGTTTAACGTCTACCATAATTATACACGTATTATGTGCCTATAAATGTGTATGTCTACAACTTAAGTATGCATGCATGTGTGCGTGTTACCCCTCGTCGGCAATAACGCTTTTGTACATCGCATTCACATGCGTGCATGTACGTCCATGTGTGCAGAAAATATACACACATATCATGTTTTAGGTACTTGTGCAACACACACGTAGCTATTTACTAACACCGGATATTTTCCCGTACAATAACTGACCTCGACAACTTGTTTCTTGTGAATCTGTTGTCACTTAGGGCGTATGCCAACTCCGCATTTTTAAACGTTATTGAACTTTCTGAATTCATGTTCCTTCAATATTGAAAATAGATTTATAAAATGACATAGTAATCAAAATAATCAATAGAATCGATTAGAGATGCACCGGATAGTGGTTTTACCGGGTATCCCACCGGTCAAGGTTGATAAAGATCGTGATTATTTAAAAAAAAAATTAGAAATCGATGATTTCTTCAAAAAATCATGATTTTTTTTGCTGAATCTGTTGTCACTTAGGGCGTATGCGAACTCCGCATTGTTAAACGTTATTGAACTTTCTGTGTCCGTGTTCCTTCAAAATTGAAAATAAATTTTATAAAATTACATAGT
>NW_020440212.1:787856-794426 GCF_000699045.2 Agrilus planipennis | reverse complement strand
TTACATACTGAATAATATTCAATAAAATATGAATTTCCTACAAATAAATTTTATTTAACTGTCATTATTGATTAATTACTTACATTAAAAATACAAAATCAGGTAGAGAATTTCATTAAAATATTTTTTTATAAAACAACATTGTACTTTGGAAGATGAAAATTGCTATTGGCATAAGCTGCCCTGTCGTGGACTAAGTTTGTCAATCTGACTTGAGCGGAGTGTCAAACCAAGCATTTATCATGGTTGGTTCAATATTGGACAGTTGTCGGGGTCAAGCTCAGACCAAGCTTGGCCCTGTTATGAATTCCTTTACCTTCAACTCGGGTTGCATTTCACACCCGGTAGGGTTCCCTTGGAACCTAAATATACCATTACTGCAGTTGTTCTTAAAACAGTAAAAATTCAAAATTACTTTTGTAACATCAGCGTAAGGTCGTCAGTCCTAAAACTGGTTGGACACGCTTCTCCTCTTTATCCTATCCTGAGCGAATCTTCGCATTCCCCTAAAACTGGAATATCCCACATCCTTAACTATTTGTGAACAGTAATCTTATAAGGTCTACCTCTACTCCTCTTAACTCCTGTTTCTGCTTCGTATGCCTGTTATTAATTAGATATTTATTCCGGTGCTCGCTGAATTACTTTTTTTTTCGGCTAATCTCTCATAAGTAACAGATGTACACAGTACGTTTTTGATTACGAAACTGTGAAAATTGCATTTTTTGTTGGTCTTATTGCGATTAGGTTTGGTGTCGTCTACATACGTTGCTATTCGTTTGTAGCCATTGATAATATTAAAACTGTTACAACGAGAAAAAAAGAACTCCCAGCTGCAGTGGCGCGATTAAAATTGCACAAATTTTCTTTAGTAGCAAAATTCTTTCTCATGAAACGAGTTTGGGTTGTTCTTTGAACGCATATTGCATCTGACAAACTGGTATACGTGCATTCATTGTACTTACATATCTATATAAGTAAAAAAAAAAAACGACGAAAAATGAAACGTTTGCTGCACTTCGACATTCTTGAAGGGTGCATTTTTCTTCTTAATAATGGTCGGAATACAAGTTTTTTTTTAATTGTTGTAATACATATTATCATTGTCAACAAGACAGGTCGCGGTATTGGTGTAAGGTTGTTCTTAAGCAACGAAGTTGTTTATGCCTGGAACATATTTAGCAATACCGGAAGTAACTACCATGCAGGCAAATTTGCATTGCGAAATAAGGGGCACGTCCGGTTTTGCCACACTGCTTTGAAACGAGAAAAGGGGAACAATGTAAACGATCCGCTATTGTAGCGGATTAAAAATGGAAAAAGAAACGGTGGAATGACCGTTAGCCATTTTCATAAACGGAATTTTCTTTTACGTTTAGTGACGAGTTTAGGACCGAACTTGACAGGAATATTCTACAGGGTGTAACAAAAATACGCGCCCAGCTTTTGAGGGTGTTAACTAGGTGCAATAAACAACCGCACTATGAATTCAGCAACGTTGTTAAGAACAAAAATTTACAATCCGAAGCCGGCTCTGTGCGTGAATTGGCAACATAGGTGTCTACCTATAAAAACTTTGCAGTTCCATGGGCGGAGAATGTAAACATTGCCGATTATCGATCGTCTAAGATAAACATAAATAATTTCGTACTATTACATAATGTTTAGAGTAAATAGATTGAATAAGTACATTACAGGCAGCACTATGTAAATGTATAACATAAAAGAAAAAAAAAATGGTAGTTACTTAAACATTTATTGGTAAATGAGTATCTATCATCTTGATAATTGTAACTTTTTTTAATTAAACTTACTAGAAAAGTCAAATAAGTCTCCAAAAATTTCGAATCACACATTTGCCGAACAGTTTATAAAATTGCACAGGATTGCATCCGAATTTGCGTCGCACCAATAGTGATGATTCGAAACCATCGACACAAAACCAATCATGGTTGATAGTCAGTTTCAGGCAATTCTTGCACTCGTTGCAAATGATAGGGTTGCAGCGCAACTGTTCCTTTAAAATTTGCCACACTGCCAAACTGTCTCTGCTATTGTACGTATACTATTTTGAGGATTTTCTTCGTTAAAATTCAGTATTTCGTCCATATAGTGGCGATATGGTTCAAACGCGTGAATACGTATCATGTATTGTAATATTATTGTAACAACAACGGTGACTGACCTGCACCAATGATAGATTGCTGACTTAGTTTATTGAACTGTACATCGATTGTTTCATTCACCCTCTTTTGCTTTGATTATTTTCTTCACATTAGAACTAGGGAAAGAAATAGTAAATTATCTCATTTAAGATTCAACTTTAAAAAAATAAACGAATACTAGAGTTTAACTGTTAATATAAATACCCTGAACCACACAATATAATCTAACAAATAAACAATACATGGGCAAAAAAGTACAAAACAAATACTACACTGATGCTTATTGAGTACAGCGTTGCGGGCCGTTATTCTCTACCAGAGCCGGAATTGAATTTTCCTGTACTTTCAATTACGTTTTTCTCGAAAAGGGTGAACTTTCGGACATACTAACATTTAATTATTTTCATGTTTTATAGTGCTCTATCACTTCCGGCAAGCGTGGCACTTATTTCTGTTACACCATATATACAGAAGTTGACTACCCTAAAGATGGCACAGCACTATTTATTTCAGCCACAAGTAGTAATAATAAAGCAAAAGTAATATAAATTCNGGGAAAGTAAATATCGAGTTAACTGTTAATATAAATACCCTGAACCACACAATATAATCTAACAAATAAACAATACATGGGCAAAAAAGTACAAAACAAATACTACACTGATGCTTATTGAGTACAGCGTTGCGGGCCGTTATTCTCTACCAGAGCCGGAATTGAATTTTCCTGTACTTTCAATTACGTTTTTCTCGAAAAGGGTGAACTTTCGGACATACTAACATTTAATTATTTTCATGTTTTATAGTGCTCTATCACTTCCGGCAAGCGTGGCACTTATTTCTGTTACACCATATATACAGAAGTTGACTACCCTAAAGATGGCACAGCACTATTTATTTCAGCCACAAGTAGTAATAATAAAGCAAAAGTAATATAAATTCAATAAATGTAAGTTAAAGATTTTGACAGTTGGGTTAGTTTATGAGAGTTTAGAGGAGTAGGTGATATTTTCAAATAATATACGTTATACGAGGTTGAAAAAATATGTACCACACGTTCACGAAATTACGTATGTTTATTCCGTGACACATAAAAAGAAAGCACAAAGAAATGTGTAATTTCTATATTTGACGAACGTTTTACCTCACCTGTATGGAGGAAAAACTGAGTTACGATCGCGTGTCGGAGGTTATCACTACTCTACACTACATAATTTATACGAGAAAGTGCAATTCAAAAATAGATTTTATTTTTACCTGATTCTAAAACTACTAGAGCAGCAGCTTTCAAGGAAATTTGGTGTCAGAAGATGCATTTATTTTTAAATCATCTATGCATATTTGCAGGGGATAAAAATTAAAAAAAGTTAACAATGTTTTCTATGTCTTATGTTAATAATAGATCTCTTCAAATATAATTTAAATATTGATGATGAAAAGAATTTAAAATTTGTATTTAAATACTTTAATAAAGGTGTTTTATTTGAAATACTGATTAGGTTTTGAAATAAAAGGTAGGAGAATAAAGGCTATGTGGTGAATAAAGAAAAGGAGAGAGAAATAAGACCTGACGGAACAGGAATAAAATAGTAAATTCTCGTTATTTACAGCTACTGTAGAGTGTAGACAATATGACTACACATGTATAAACTAGAATTTAATTAAATGACATTTTCACACAAAGACTAATTGTAATCAACTTTTATTACTTTCTACCACGTTGTTATAATGATCAAACAGATTAGTTTCGCAATTGCTTTATTGCAGTTGTCGTTAGATTATTCTCATGTTAAACTAATATCGTTTTAGTTAGTATATTAGTCTGAATCTATTCTTGGCAATTATGGAAACAATTCGCAGAAATTGAATTTGTTTTGTGCACTATTTTTATTAAGTGTCTAATATTTTAATTGCGAATGAATATGTGTTGTACTTACATATCTATATAAGTAAAAAAAAAACGACGAAAAATGAAACGTTTGCTGCACTTCGACATTCTTGAAGGGTGCATTTTTCTTCTTAATAATGGTCGGAATACAAGTTTTTTTTTAATTGTTGTAATACATATTATCATTGTCAACAAGACAGGTCGCGGTATTGGTGTAAGGTTGTTCTTAAGCAACGAAGTTGTTTATGCCTGGAACATATTTAGCAATACCGGAAGTAACTACCATGCAGGCAAATTTGCATTGCGAAATAAGGGGCACGTCCGGTTTTGCCACACTGCTTTGAAACGAGAAAAGGGGAACAATGTAAACGATCCGCTATTGTAGCGGATTAAAAATGGAAAAAGAAACGGTGGAATGACCGTTAGCCATTTTCATAAACGGAATTTTCTTTTACGTTTAGTGACGAGTTTAGGACCGAACTTGACAGGAATATTCTACAGGGTGTAACAAAAATACGCGCCAGGCTTTTGAGGGTGTTAACTAGGTGCAATAAACAACCGCACTATGAGTTAGGCAACGTTGTTAAGAACAAAAATTTACAATCCGAAGCCGGCTCTGTGCGTGAATTGGCAACATAGGTGTCTACCTATAAAAACTTTGCAGTTCCATGGGCGGAGAATGTAAACATTGCCGATTATCGATCGTCTAAGATAAACATAAATAATTTCGTACTATTACATAATGTTTAGAGTAAATAGATTGAATAAGTACATTACAGGCAGCACTATGTAAATGTATAACATAAAAGAAAGAAAAAATGGTAGTTACTTAAACATTTATTGGTAAATGAGTATCTATCATCTTGATAATTGTAACTTTTTTTAATTAAACTTACTAGAAAAGTCAAATAAGTCTCCAAAAATTTCGAATCACACATTTGCCGAAAACAGTTTATGAAATTGCACAGGATTGCATCCGAATTTGCGTCGCACCAATAGTGATGATTCGAAACCATCGACACAAAACCAATCATGGTTGATAGTTAGTTTCAGACAAGTCTTGCACTCGTTGCAAATGATAGGGTTGCAGCAACTGTTCTTTTAAAATTTGCCACACTGCCAAACTATCTCTGCTATTGTGCGTATACTATTTTGAGGATTTTCTTCTTTAAAATCGAGTATTTTGTCCCTATAGTGGCGATATGGTTCAAACGCTTGAATACGTATCATGTATTGTAACATTATTGTAACAACAACGGTGACTGACCTGCACCAATGATAGATTGCTGACTTAGTTTATTGAACTGTACATCGATTGTCTCATTCACCCTCTTTTGCTTTGATNATCTTCTGAGGCATAAAGAGACATTTTAGTTATTTAGTTGAGAGGAATAGAGGTAGACTTAGTTTGATTGTTGTTCAGGATGGAAGGAGCAGTGGAGATATAAAACAAAGGATAACACAGGGTGGAGTAGTCTTTATCAAAAAGAAGTCACTCGCAAACGGTTCATTTAGACATTCGAAAAAGATTGTTAAAGGTGTATGGGTGCGAAACGTGGACGGTGAGCGGATACTGTAAATAGAGAGGGTAAGAAATCAGAAGGTATTAGAAAGAGTAGGAAAAGAGAGACACTATAAATGTCGATAAGTAATAGGCGAGAATGTTAATAGGACACCTTCTCAAGCATAAAGACATATTAAAAGCAAAAGCAGCAATTGAGAGAAGTAGAGGTAGACCAAGGTTAGTTTACTGTTCACAAATAGTTAAAGATGTTCTAGTTTTAGGGAAATGCGAGGATTAGCTGAGGATAGGAATGTTTGGAGCTGTAGGTCCAACTAGCCTTAGGATTGACGACCCTATGATGATGATACTGTTGCGTATTTTGTTGGTTCCCGATTTTTTCTAGTCTCACTAAAATAATAAAGAAAACTAGGTAAACCGTACGGTGAAATCCATTTCTACCGCCGCACTATTTTCCATACGTTGTTTGGAATGTCATAAAAACTCAAGTGAGAACCTTTGGCTGCTTCCTAATTTGCAACAATTCACTGCCGATATATTTTGTTTTTGGAGTTACTTCTTTCAAACTAGAAATTTTCACAAAAATCCGCATGCGTTTGACAGATGCGATCGACACTTTGAGTATTAGCTGTGACTTTCCTAATCCTTTGAAATAGATTTTTGCCGATAACAGCTTTGGTATACTTCTGGGAAATTATTTTTAAGGACGAAACTCATTTTTTTGTCGTGTTCATATGGGAAAACGGGATCGTTTATTGCTTGACCTCGTAGGCTGTTATCACTGTTTGCCTCTCAAAAATGTAAAGTGGTAGAGCGATTAATCTGAAAACATAATATTTACTGATTATTTTATACTTAACTATCATCATCATCATCATAAGGTCGTCAGTCCTAAGACTGGTTGGACACGTACCTCCACTCTTTCCTATCCTGAGCTAAACTTCGCATTTCCCTAAAACTAGAACAGCCCACATCCTTAACTATTTGCGAACAGTAAT
>NW_020440212.1:781285-786911 GCF_000699045.2 Agrilus planipennis | reverse complement strand
AAAAATACAACGTGTAATTATACAACACGCTACTGAAGTGAAACTTCTTCAAACACACAAACATACCGGGATAGGGGTTAAGGAATTGGTTTAATGGTATTATTTGTACACTATGCTTCGCACGGGTGCAATGCTGATAGTAAATATATTATAGAATGTCTTTGTATACAATAATCACAGCTTTTTTGTCATTAGACAATACAAACCGGCCGGTACCGCCGCAACCGCTATGTCCCTGCATTTTAAGTCTGTAATATCTTCGAAAATATTCATTTAAATTACATGCTGTTGAGGCCCATATTGATCTATATTAAATGCACAATGTATTAAGAAGTACTTAATTGGATAAGGATTAATGCTGTATTGCTTAAAATCGCTTCGTATATAAGCCATTATTTCTCCTAAAAAGTAAAGGATAAAAAATAGTTATTGTGGGTTATCCCTGAGAGATAGACATATACCATCGCGTTTTTGTAGACCTTTTTAAGGTGTACAATACTGTAGTATATTATTTTGATCTATCTCGTAGGGTTCAGCCAGCGTTTGCAATGTAAACGCAAAAAAATATGTTTACTTACAACATCACATTAGAAACCTCTAAAATAATCAGTGTTTCTCTACGATATTATGCATGTATTATACATATAAACCTTCCTCTTGAATTACTCTATCTACTAAAAAAGACCGCATTAAAATCCGTTGAGTAGTTTTAAAGATCTAAGCACACATAGGAACAGGCAACGGGGGAAATGCGTTGTATGATTTCGTTACATGACAACTCTCACGAAACGAACTTACTCTGCCTAAAGAAGTTTCACTTCAAAAAGGTTTGGTGTTCTTAACCACATTCATGCACTTTTTAAGCGCCGATAATGCAAAAGGAAATAAGTTGGAATCCGTTACCAATCTATATGGGACATCATATACTGTCGGAAAGGACAGATCTCAGTCAATATAAGGACATCCCCGATGTACCAGTTCCTTACTCCTTAATGAGTTTTGTTAGGAGTTTTATAAATTCTAACAATGTTTAACATGTTCACAAACTGATTACTATCATTCTTATTCCGTCATTTTACTCAATCGATTCTATATATATGATCGTCATCACCGTCTACGTTTCATGCTTGTACTCAAGCTTCATACTCGATCTTGCTATCTTTAATTGCATTTATTTGACGCCCTTTATGATTACTGAAGTATATCGACGGAAGTTTCGTTATTTGTTCAACTAGTTAGGGTAAAACCATTCGATAATGGTAGACAGTTCTCCCTTCTATTACAATGTAAGTCAAGTCATCTTTTAGACAAGATGAAGTTCGTCTTGTTTGATATCGAGTCTATCGGGTCCTCGGTAGTCCTGTAGCCCTTAACAATAATAATAATAGATACAATGTGCTCTAGTTAGCAGGATCGTTTATCTTTCGTAGTAGTCGTCGCTGTTTAGGGTCGTGGAGAGTGTCCCGCCACCAGTCTCCTATATCGTCGCGATGCGACCCCGAATTACGTCTTTATTGTTGGAGATGGGCCATTATTATTTACGGACGCGCCCCATGAAACATCTCGTTTGTCATAATTTATGTTTTTATTTTGCGATGCTGTTATTCCGCGGTTTCGGAAAAAGAGAAATCGACCGGCGCGCAGTATCCGTTATAGACACATATATATTTTAACGGCCTAAAATATTATGGGAAAAAAAGTTCAATGCATTTTATTAACCCACTTAAGATCTTTTTTTTTAATTCAACATAAACCTAAAATTGTCAGAAACTGGGCGAGTCTTAATAACTGGTTCTTTTACCTTACTAGAGTTTAACTGTACACATAAATACCCTGAATCACACTTAATATAATAATAACAAATAAACGATACATGAGCAAAAAAATACAAAACAAATACTACACTGATGCTTATTGAGTGCAGCGTTGCGGGCCGTTATTCTCTACCAGAGCCGGAATTGAATTTTCCTGTACTTTCAATTACGTTTTTCATGTTTTATAGTGCTCTATCACTTCCGGCAAGCGTGGCACATATTTCTGTTACACCCTATATACAGAAGTTGACCACCCTTGTTCTGTAGCATGCAATCACCAGAAGATTGTGTATGACTATTATTTTCAGCCACAACTAGTAACAATGAGGTAAAAGTAATATAAATTCAATAAATGTAAGTTAAAGATTTTGACAGTTGGGTTAGTTTATGAGAGTTTAGAGGAGTAGGTGATATTTTCAAATAATATACGTTATACGAGGTTGAAAAAATATGTACCACACGTTCACGAAATTACGTATGTTTATTCCGTGACACATAAAAAGAAAGCACAAAGAAATGTGTAATTTCTATATTTGACGAACGTTTTACCTCACCTGTATGGAGGAAAAACTGAGTTACGATCGCGTGTCGGAGGTTATCACTACTCTACACTACATAATTTATACGAGAAAGTGCAATTCAAAAATAGATTTTATTTTTACCTGATTCTAAAACTACTAGAGCAGCAGCTTTCAAGGAAATTTGGTGTCAGAAGATGCATTTATTTTTAAATCATCTATGCATATTTGCAGGGGATAAAAATTAAAAAAAGTTAACAATGTTTTCTATGTCTTACATTAATAATAGATCTCTTCAAATATAATTTAAATATTGATGATGAAAAGAATTTAAAATTTGTATTTAAATACTTTAATAAAGGTGTTTTATTTGAAATACTGATTAGGTTTTGAAATAAAAGGTAGGAGAATAAAGGCTATGTGGTGAATAAAGAAAAGGAGAGAGAAATAAGACCTGACGGAACAGGAATAAAATAGTAAATTCTCGTTATTTACAGCTACTGTAGAGTGTAGACAATATGACTACACATGTATAAACTAGATAATACTTAATTAAATGACATTTTCACAGAAAGACTAATTGTAATCAACTTTTATTACTTTCTACCACGTTGTTATAATGATCAAACAGATTAGTTTCGCAATTGCTTTATTGCAGTTGTCGTTAGATTATTCTCATGTTAAACTAATATCGTTTTAGTTAGTATATTAGTCTGAATCTATTCTTGGCAATTATGGAAACAATTCGCAGAAATTGAATTTGTTTTGTGCACTATTTTTATTAAGTGTCTAATATTTTAATTGCGAATGCATATGTGTGTTAAAATATTTGCGTATTATCTAAATTTAATTCGAATGCGTCTGTCGAAGTAAAATTAAATGAAGGTTAATTCTAATGCTTTCTTAATTGTGAACTAAATTTATAAGCCGAAAAAGTGGATTTTGTGAAGAAACCATTTTTGGCTGGAATTCCGAAAACTTCCGATGCCTTTAAAAGGCAGCAAAGGGTAAAATAATTTTCAATCTAATTGTTTCCTAGAAAATCCTACAGTAAAACCTTGATAATATTAGTGTAGAGTAAATGTAATAAGTAAGTTTATAAAAACACTTTATTGCATCATAAATGTTCGAGTGACTTCGAATGACATTATCATCATCCTTGTAGGGTCGACAGTCCTAGGACTGGTTGGACGTTTGCACCTACACTCATTCTCAGTCTTAGCTAATCTTTGCATTTCCCTAAAATTAGAACATCCCACATCCTTAACTATTTGTGAACAGTAATCTAATCTACATCTACTCTCTTACCTCCTGTTTCTGCTTTTAATATGCCTCAAAAAAAAAACTTTTGAATGTTTCGTTCCCATCAGCCACTAATACTGGTGGGCGGGCAGTCCCTCCGGACTATGCTGGAAGGGAGAGCGGAAGGCACTCTTCAGCCTGATTTCAGGAATCGTGTGAATGGGTGAGTGGTGGTTCGGGTGAGAAAGATCAGACGGACGAAATGAAAACGGAAACGAATGAAAGATTATCTGTGGAATATTACTGCCCCAGCATTTGCTTAAGTGATCCACGGAAACTACAGAAAAATTTGGGATGCTAAGCAATGGACTAAATATCTAGGCCATGCCTCTGGGTGAAGTAGTCTTAAATAAAATGGAAACAGTATGGCATAAAAGTAAACAAAAATTTTGCTATTCAAGAGAAGAAAAAGTAGGGAAAGAGTGAGTATAAAAAAAAGAGATGAAAAATTAGAAGAAGTCGGTGATTTTTAGTATCTAGGAAATCAGATAATTCAGGATGAAAGGCGCAATAGAGAATAAAACAAAGGATAGCGCAGGATCGAGTCGCCTTTAACAAAAAGGAGTTAATTCTGTGTTCACGTATGGTTACATTAGAAAGATTGTTAAAAGTGTATCTGGAGTACGGCTCTGTACAAGTGCAAAACATTAAGGATGGAATAGACAAGAGTAGAAGAGTTCAAAATATGATGTTATATGCAAGGTTAGAAATCAGGAGGCATTAGAAAGAGGAGGACAGAGGACTTGATGGAAGTCAATAAAAAGTAGGCGAGATAAGTTGGTAGGACATCTTCTGAGGCATAAAGAGACATTTTAGTTATTTAGTTGAGAGGAATAGAGGTAGACTTAGTTTGATTGTTGTTCAGGATGGAAGGAGCAGTGGAGATATAAAACAAAGGATAACACAGGGTGGAGTAGTCTTTATCAAAAAGAAGTCACTCGCAAACGGTTCATTTAGACATTCGAAAAAGATTGTTAAAGGTGTATGGGTGCGAAACGTGGACGGTGAGCGGATACTGTAAATAGAGAGGGTAAGAAATCAGAAGGTATTAGAAAGAGTAGGAAAAGAGAGACACTATAAATGTCGATAAGTAATAGGCGAGAATGTTAATAGGACACCTTCTCAAGCATAAAGACATATTAAAAGCAAAAGCAGGAATTGAGAGAAGTAGAGGTAGACCAAGGTTAGTTTACTGTTCACAAATAGTTAAAGATGTTCTAGTTTTAGGGAAATGCGAGGATTAGCTGAGGATAGGAATGTTTGGAGCTGTAGGTCCAACTAGCCTTAGGATTGACGACCCTATGATGATGATACTGTTGCGTATTTTGTTGGTTCCCGATTTTTTCTAGTCTCACTAAAATAATAAAGAAAACTAGGTAAACCGTACGGTGAAATCCATTTCTACCGCCGCACTATTTTCCATACGTTGTTTGGAATGTCATAAAAACTCAAGTGAGAACCTTTGGCTGCTTCCTAATTTGCAACAATTCACTGCCGATATATTTTGTTTTTGGAGTTACTTCTTTCAAACTAGAAATTTTCACAAAAATCCGCATGCGTTTAACAGATGCGATCGACACTTTGAGTATTAGCTGTGACTTTCCTAATCCTTTGAAATAGATTTTTGCCGATAACAGCTTTGGTATACTTCTGGGAAATTATTTTTAAGGACGAAACTCATTTTTTGTCGTGTTCATATGGGAAAACGGGATCGTTTATTGCTTGACCTCGTAGGCTGTTATCACTGTTTGCCTCTCAAAAATGTAAAGTGGTAGAGCGATTAATCTGAAAACATAATATTTACTGATTATTTTATACTTAACTATCATCATCATCATCATAAGGTCGTCAGTCCTAAGACTGGTTGGACACGTACCTCCACTCTTTCCTATCCTTAACTATTTGCGAACAGTAATCCAATCTAGGTCTACCTCTACTCCTCTTAACTTCTGTTTCTGCCTCTAATATGTCTCTGACTAGACCTTCATGCCT